>NC_053025.1:299114086-299126999 GCF_003073215.2 Triticum urartu
TTCTATTGATAAGGCTGACGGAACGGAGGAGGAGGAGGCAACCAATACTTTTGCTGCTTAGTTGCCACTTGAGTTGAGGAAGAAGGAGTTGCATCTTTGACTCGCTTCTTGGAAGCATCACACTTGAGTTGACCAACCTCTTGTTTCAGTGCCATGTTGTAAAACTCATCGTACTTATGAGGCTCGAAAAGAACGAGAGCTAGTTGGAGATCTTCTCTGAGGCCACCTCTAAACTGATAAATCATGCTCTTCTCGTCGGGGACGTACTGCTTGGCGAAACGAGCAAGCTTCTGGAACATGATGTTATACTGGTAAACAAACAAGCTTCCTTGCTTCAGGTTGCGGAATTCCTCACGCTTGCTCTCAACAACACTCTGAGGAATGTGGTGAGCTTTGAAGTCTTGACGGAATTCATCCCAGGTAATCACATGGCCTCCTCTGGAATCTTTGTATTGTTGATACCATTCTGCAGCTTGGTCTTTGAGTTGGAACGAGGCAAACTTGACAAAGTCCTCAGGCCTGACGTTGCTGCACTCGAAATGCTTGCAGATATCCACGAGCCAATCATCAGCGTCTGTTGCCTCGACACAATTGCTGAAGGTCTTTGGCTGGTTAGCGAGGAACTGGTTGAGTGTAGCAAACTGATTCTGATTGTTGCCATGGCCTTGGTTGCGCTCTTGCAAAATTTGCATGATCAACTGCGTGTTTGCATTGGTAGCGGCCATCACAGCTTGCCATGCCTCCGGAGGTGGAGGTGGTGGTGGTGGTTCAGGATTGTTACGCGTTGGAGGAGCCAACCTGAAGAGGGTGACATCCGTTAGCATCTTGACAGACATATATTCAAGCTGAATCAAATGGATTGAAATGCAACATATAGTCTTAACATCCGAACAAAACGAACGAATGCATTCCAATTGAAATGGTCACACTTCCATAAATTGAGAATCCACTTAGATAGAGGTAGAAGAATAAAAACAACAAGGTACGGGCATGAACAAATACTTGGTGAGGATTACCCAATCACAAACCAACTATTTGCAGAAGAAATACTAGAGCTACATGAATTCCCACCTATGAAACTCCCGAACCTTTCCGGTTATGCAATCAGGTGTTGGGGATACAGGGGAAGCATAATATCTCACCCAAAGCTAGCAAATCCTACATCCAGCTGTATCCATCCTTCAACACATAACCAAGAAACCTTCGGAAATCATTTACCTCAACCTTCGAAAAGCATCCGTTATACAAGTTATGGCAATACTCCCAAACTCCCGCCCCAGTACTGGGTGGCGTCGAGGTTATCTCACCAACAACTGCATAAAAGAGATTTTCGATGTCGGCGAAACTCAGGTATTCCAGAAGTGCAACGTTAAAATTGTGACGACAACACCTCGGAGCTCAACTCCCCGGGACACTGCCACAAACCCTAAATGTCAGGAGGCACCAAGAACAATGTTCTCATCACAAAACTATCGGAACAATTCCAAGATACCCGCGTGATCCTAAATTTTTTTAGTGAAATTTGAGAAGAGAAGAGTCAAAACTCTATGTCAGGATACCTCACCAGAGCGACGAAGGGACTGAGGAGTAAAAAGAATCCTACTCTCCGATATATATAATCCTAAATGACTCAAAACATTTTTCTAGACTCAACAACGCCAATGATTCGATCAAGCAGGGGGCTCCTAAGGTCGGGGAAGGCTCTGATACCAACTTGTAACGCCCTCGATGCGGCTATATCTCCCACATGTCAAATCACGACTTAGAGGCATAACCGCATTGAAAGCAATGTCGCAAGTGAGGTAATCTTCACAACAACCCATGTAATAAATAAGGGAAAAGATACATAGTTGGCTTTACACTCGCCACGTCACACAAATAGCATAAATATCATTACATTCATCCAGATACAATCAAGGTCTGACTACGGAACCAAAATAAAAGACAACCCCAAATGCGACAAAGTCCCCGATCGCCCCAACTAGGCACCACTATTGATCATCTGGAAAATACACGTAATATCGTCTTGAGTCCTCATCGAACTCCCACTTGAGCTCAGTCGAATCTCCTAGAGCGGTATCATTGGTCCCTGCATCTGGTTTTGAAGTAATCTGTGAGTCACGAGGACTCAGCAATCTCACACCCTCGCGATCAAGACTATTTAAGCTTATAGGAAGGGTAAAAGGTATGATGTGGAGCTACAGCAAGCGACTAGCATATATGGTGGCTAACATACGCAAAAGAGAGCGAGAAGAGAAGGAAAAGGCACAGTCGATGAACTATGATCAAGAAGTGATCCTAGAACAACCTACGTTCAAGCATAACTCCAACACCGTGTTCTCTTCCCGGACTCCGCCGAAAAGAGACCATCACGGCCACACACTCTGTTGATTCATTTTAATTAAGTTTAGTTTAAGGTTTTCTACAACCAAACATTAACAAATTCCCACCTGCCCATAACCGCGGGCACGACTTTCGAAAGTTCAAAACCCTGCAGGGTGTCGTGGAATTGTCACGGCAGATGTCCTAGTGAAAGGACTTAGTCGTGGAGCCATCGCAACTAGGAAGCTTAAAGGGGTTAATCGGGACAAAGGACATGAGAGGTTTATACTGGTTCGGCCCCTTGCGGTGAAGGTAAAGCCTAGTCCAGTTGATGTGGTATTGCTAGGTTTCGATGACCAAGGAGCGAAATACGCTAGCTTGGCTCTCGATCTGTTGTTTCTTGCCCTAAGCCGCTGCGTCGTCCCCTTATATACACGGGTTGACGCCTGGCGCTACAGAGTCCCGGCCGGCTCATACAACGTGTCCGGCTCGGTGACTTCTTTTACATGCCTTACTTTACAAGTCTTACTCATACATGGCGGTTTACAATTATGGGCCTTAAGCCGCCTCTGGGCTTGGGCCTGCTACAAGTCTATAATGAACCGTCGCCTTGTATACTCGTCGGGCTTCTTTTTAGTAACCCGCCATTAGATTGACCCGGCCCCTCCTGGGCGGGTCATACCTGGTAGTTATATCCCCAACATTAGGCCCCAGGTTGATTTGAACTTTGTTCTTGTCAATCTCTAACATTTAGACGAAATCCATATTCCGCCTGTTTGTAAAAGCTTTGTAACCCGCCATGACGTCATCTTCAGAAAATTTGGAAATCTACCTTGACGTCATCTTTAACGGATCCTTATCTTTAAATGCTTTCCAAGAATCGAGGCGTCCATTTAGCTGGATAATCATTATTTTGGTCTTCCTCGATTTTTCGCACCTGTCCCGTTCACCTATCTCCTTATAAATAGGCATGGCCGGTCCTTCCTCTTTTCTTCTTCTTCCTTCTCTCGCCACCTCTCTGCCTCTCGAGCTCGCCGCCGCAGCGCTCACCGTCGTCCTCAACTTTGGCCGCTGCATCACCCTGAGCTCATCGAAAACCGGCGATCCTCCGCAGTAGCTCTGCATCCGTAAGCTCTTGCTTTTTCACCCCTTAGATCTGCATTAGGGTTCCTGAGTTTTCTTTCTTGTGTTCTTCACGTGTTCATCGTAGATTCCTTGCAACTTCTCCACCGCACCCTTTTGATCTAAAAGAAGTGTAGAACCTATGCGGTAGTTGTTTTACATCCATTTTAGATGCTAGCAGATCCCTTTCTCTTGTACAAATGCCTCTTTAGAACTGACGAACTCCTCTGTGCTGGTTTTTAGGTCTAGATTTATTTTCCTTTTTTGAATCTTGTCCTTCCAAAATAATAGCAACAACTTGTGAAACTTGTTTATCTCAGCACTTAGCCAATTCTGACTCAGGTAACTTTTGAATGTCTTTAGTCATGGCGGCTTATCACGCCGGCTCACTTTTCCTTTATATGTCATTAGCCCTTACTTAAGCCGCCATTACTCATCTGTACTATCATCATTTAACCTGTAATCCACCAATAATTTGAACCGACAATTACTTTCTTTTCAGTTGTCCTTTTTTCATCATGCCGTCAAAAGCGCCAACAGTCTGCAACTGGGTTCCTTCCACAGTCACTGAGGACACCTTGAAAGATTTTGTCACGATCAGATATTTGCCGGAAGACATTATGTCCTATCGTGCTCCTGACCCGGCCGAAGAACGGCCTCAGCCCAAAGACGGTGAAGTTATCGTTTACTGACCACATGAATCGGGGTTTTTCACCACCCGGCTCAAAGTTCTTCAGAGACGTTCTGCATTTTTTCAAGCTTCATCCACAAGATCTTGGACCCAACTCCATATCCAATATCTGCAATTTTCAAGTTCTCTGTGAGGTATATCTTCAAGAAGAACCGACTGGGAGCTCTTCAGAGAGTACTTTTATTTGAACCGCCAGAATGAATGCACCAACGGCCCTAGCTTGGAACTTGGCGGAATCTCGATTCAGCGCCGACAGGGTGCTGTCTTTCCTTTAGTAGTCTTACCAAGCCATCCCAAAGATTGGAACCAAACTTGGTTCTATTGCCAAGATATATCACCAGCTGATGAAAAACCACTGCCGGGTTATCGCGCGGAGCGTCTTGATTCTAAGTTTGTGCTCCCTGACAAGCTTACTGTTGCTGAACGCAAGAAGCTTATCCCATCTATCAAAAGGATTCAAGCCTTATTGGGAAACGGCTTAACTGGAGTTGACCTAATCCGTTGCTGGATCGCATGGCGGGGCATCCCCCTAAGCCGCCAATCCAAGTTGATGTATAAATATGGCGGAGGCCCAGATGACTCTCTGCGTCATAGCTCTGTACAACTAACCGAAGAGGACATTGTTCCAATGTCAACCATCCTTGTGAATGGAAAATACGAGGACTGTAGTAAGGTTGGATTAAATCCTTTCTGCCAAATTAACCCGGCACCAGAGGTGAACCACCTTGACCTCCTTTTTTCTTCAGTAGTTAACTACTTGCATGAATTTTAACGTGTTATTTGCCTATAGGCAAAATCTGACTTATGGAAGGCCAAATGTGATCATGAAGCCGCCAAGAAGGTTAGAGCCGCTACCATAGCCGCCAGGAAGACAGCCCGGAAGTCCAAGAAGAAAAAGACTGCTTCTGATATGTTCCAGCTGGATGACATTTCTGAGTCAGGGGTAGCCCTTGACTCCCTTGGCCTGTTTTTAACAACCTTATTGACATTGACTATTGCCAGGAGGACACGGGGGCCAGCCAGGCAGCATAAGAGGTAACTATTTCCTTCGACTCAGAACCTTTGCCAAGACAGAAACCTCGACTAGTAACCCGGAAAGTAAGGTTTTCACACCCTTTGGCTTATTCGGATCCTCATTTTCTTTTGAGAAAGCAGCAACATGAGAGCCGCCGTTAGGCCCGGACTAATGACGACAATCAACTGCCCTCCGGTTTACAAAAAACTCCTCGAAAACACCAGATAGAGGTTTCTTTCACCTTTGTCTTTTGCTTTTATCAATGAATCTATTTCCTTACTCTCTTAACTTTATTTTACTTTTGCAGGAGGTTTCTCGCTCTTCTGGTGACTTGTCACAAACTCAATTTCCGGCCTTCAAGACTGCCCCTGGGTAAGGGAAATCATCTTTCTTATGCATCTTTAAAACTGCATCATTATACTAACTGTCTCATAAAATCTTTCTTAGTGGTCAAGCAAAGCCCAAGAAAGCCAAGGTGACTAAACCGGCAGAAGACCCAAAAGATCCTGCACCTGAGCCGATAATACTGACTTCTGCTCCTGAACAATCTGAAGCACAAGAAGACCCTGCTGCCAACATTCAACCCGACCTTCCTGAGCCGTCAGCTGATGAGACCATTCTCAATCCATCCACCGTGGGGCCGTCCAGCTCAGCTAATCCGCCGGCCTCTTCTAACAATGACATCCTAATCACTAGTAGCAGATTCGTTGAGCCAGGGAATCCAACTGTACTGGCTAGGCACTCTGCCAAACAAGCAGGCTCTGGAAAGGCAGATAGTACGGTTTGACAACTCTCACTATGCTCACCTGAACGTTAGTGACATGCTGTCTGGATACCTCAGTCATGTGCATTCTAGCCATGACTCAGAAATTGAGATGGTGAAGCAATTGCAACTGAAATATGAGGTATGTTCACCGGCTTTCACTAGCTTACATATGTTCTACCAGCCCCCAAGTCTCCGGATTATGATGAACCTGAATGATCCGTAGACTTATGATATAAGTTGATGCTTTGTCTTAGAATTTTCTTAAGTCCGGCATAACTTTCACCTGTAGTCCCCAAGGGCCGGCTCATTTTATCAGGAATGAGCCGGTACTTGACTTTATAACTGTCTTGAATCCGTCCAAACAAATAGTGTGCTCCGGCTCAACGTGAAAAAACTTTCTGAATATCATGCATTAGCCCCCAAGTGCCAAGTTTTGTTACTTGTAAAACACTTGGGACTTCAAACATAGAAGAGCCATTTTGCATTTTTTTTAAAATTGCTTTGGCAGACATTAGCCCCCAAGTGCCAAGTGGTGTTGCGTTGCAAATCACTTGGGACTTTATTCATTATAACCTTTATTGAAATAAATTTTAACACACCTGTGCATGTTGACAGACCGCCCTAACTGAATTGGGTTCTCGATTAACTGATGCAAAGACCCGGCTGGCGGATCAAGAGGCGGAGATAAAGAATGCTGACTCCAAACTTCAATTGAGCCTCTCTGAAGCTGAAAAACTGAAGACTAGTTTTGATGCGGAGAAGAAATCCTGGGCCGATGAGAAAACCTTACTGATACAACGTGCTGAGACAGCGGAAGCGGCTCTCAAAGAGGTTACCACGGAGCTCACCGGCTTAAAAAACCGTGTGTCTCAAATGGTCTCCGCAATCTTTGGTGAGTCATTTGCATTATTTACTTACACTCTATTTTTGCCAAAAGAATATAAGCTGCCTTCTTAACCATCTAAAACACCCGTAGGTCCCCGGAGCAACAATCTGAGCCAAAACAGTTTAATAAAACTCAAGGCGGTTTACACCCTGGTGGAGCAGCTGTACACTGGAGCTCAACGGGTGCTTGCCATTATATCCCCAGCCAACCAAGGACCAAACCTCTTAAGTGACGTCTTGAAGAAATTGTCAATCTTACCTGCCAGATTACAAGAGGTCAAGCAGTCTTGCGCAAGAGCCGGAGCCCTAACCGCACTAAGCTGTTCCAAAGCCTGGGTGCCGGAACTCGACCCAGCGGATGTAGCCAAGGGGTATCCCCCCTTGAAAGATGATGAGGACATCAATACCATTGTTACACCCACAGCCCCTGCTGCTATACATACTGGACCAATTACTAGAGCTCGCGCACGCCGATTGAATTATCAGGTACTTTCGTTTCATGGTAACGATTCTAATGTTCATGAGAATATGATGCTGCCTAAATTGGATACATTTGTTTTGCTTACAAATGAAGGGCCTAGCTTGGACAAGAAAGATGAACCTTGGAGAAAGTTCAAACATGAAGATGATGGCATGCGCAAGGGGAACAAGAACGGAGTTACAAGTGATGATTCCAGCACTTTGAAGCCACCATAATGAGTGCATGAAGCCTTGGATGAAATATATAAGATGCCACTTCATAAATTTCATCCAGAGGCTATTCTAGGTGCCGCGTCACCTTATTTTTGGGCTAGGCCCATGTAATTTCGAAATACTTGATTATAGGCAGTTTTTAGAGTCCGTATGTATGGGGAAACAAGAGTTAGGGTTGGTTTCGGACCCCTCCTCCAAGGGCCACGAAATTCCCCCTCTCTTCTCCATATATACAGCCCTTAGGGCATCGTTTAGACTTTGGGTTTTTTAGATTAAAAGTTCGCCATAGCTGCAACTTCACGTACTTCGTTTGTGTCCAACGACCAGACTAAGACGTCACAGAACCCCACCTTCATTAATAAAGATTTCCTCTTTTATTCGCAATATCCAGATTGCAATCTCAGTTTCTTGCTTGTTCTTCGTTTGCTCGCAGGAAATAGACCCTCGTGGTCAGGTTGATCGTGCTCCGGCCTAGTCAATAACCCTCGGAAGTTGGTTTAGCGATTGCTAAGGCGCGACGTCTTCGCACGTTCGTAGTCGGATCGTCAAAGTCGACTCCCACAGAAAACGATATCTATCTCATCAAAACATCGGGACACCTTCGCCTCTATCAAGTGGTATCAGATTTCTAGGTTGCTCGGTGAGATTTTACAGTTTTTCGTAGTTTAGATCGAGTCTGTTCTTCATACCTATAGCCCACGATAAAAGCCAAAAAAATTAGGGTTAGTTCATCATATCCGAACCAATCTGAGCCTTTGAATAGTCTTTTCAGTATTTTGCTTTGTTGAATTTGCGGTTGCATCGTCGTGTCTAGTTGCTGGTCTTAGAGTCTAGTCTTTTAGAGTTTCGAGTTTTGGTCATAAGTTGTCACGCCGCCGCCGCACCATCATCATCGTCGTTGCCATCTACCACCACCAATCCGTATCCATATACCACCACCAATCCGTATCCATATACCACCACCAATTCGTATCCATATACCACCACCACCACCGCTGCCATATCCTACCACCATATATCCACCACCAATCCGAGTTCCTTTCATAGGTTTGTTTTCAAGATCCGTCTAATTTCTGATTCATGTTTCCTTGCCTGAGTAGGTTTCGGAAAAAAGACCCCCAGGCAGTTTTTAGGCCAAAATTTTCACAGGCAAAAATATTTTTTCCTATCCTATTTTTAGGCTTTTCTGAGTCTTTTGAGCCACGTGCCATCATAGTGATTTTTTGTCGCCTTTTTCGTCATCGCTGCCCTGATTTCAGAAAAAAAGTCAAGAATTTTTTTCGTGTCCATCCCGTGAGTTTGACGAGGGAAGAGTTTTGAGACACTCGCCATTATAGTGATTTTTTGCAAAAAAAAGAGGAGCGCCAAAAAAAAAACAGAGCGAAAAAAATAAATTCCAGAGTGTGCTTTTCCCTTGTTTACGTGCAGCGCCATGATTTTGTTAGTGTTTTAGCCTCGCGTCTCTAGCACGGTCTAGCCTAGGACCAGCACAGTACCATCGTTGAGCGTTTATTCAACTTTGCATCTCTGAATTGATTATTGCTGACCCTTTTTGCCACCATATTACAAGCCTTCCCAGCTCCACATACATCTACGTCGTGTGTTTGATTTTCCTTGGTAATCGCTCTATCCAAGCTTTGAGAGTTTTGACTACGACGGTTGCCGATCACCGCCTGCTGCTGGGTAAGAACTGGTGAGAATTTGAGATTTTCTTGATGGATTTGTGACACCCACCACCACCTCTTGTTAGTAGTCTCTAGGATCATATTTTGTGTGTTTCTATTGCTGCTAACCATGGCAGGATCACAAGCCGACGAGACTGACTGGGAGAACATGACAAATAAGGAGTTGCATGATAAATTTCAGCAAATGATGAGTGGACAGGTGCAAGATGTGCTAAACATATTTGAAGAGGCCATGGAGAAGATAGATGGCATGGAGAAGACGTTCGAAACAAAGTTCGATAACAAGTTTAATGAATTGCTCATGCGTCTTCCACCACCACCACCGGCTGCCCCTAACGCACCTCTACAACAACAATAACAACAATGTCGCTTTCCAAATCAAGTGGGACGAGCACAACGCGTTCCCATTGACCCTGGGCAAAATTCTGGTGCCGCTGTTGATGCTTCTATCGCTCCTGCTGCTACTGCAGAGGTGGAGGACCATTACGAGGATGATGTTGATCAAAATCAGAACTACGTGCAACCACCAGCACCACCACCACCAGGTCGTCCTCAGGTATACCATCGCAATAGTAGGGCTGCACCACCATATGAGGTACGAGATCATGACCATCTTCCTAAACTGAAATTGAATATTCCACCATTCGAGGGTAGATATGTTCCTGATATATATCTTACTTGGGAGTTAGAAACCGAACAACATTTTACATGTTTACAATATCCTGAGGAGAGACGTGTTCCTGCTGCTGTTTGTGCTTTCACTAGCTTCGCATGTGTTTGGTGGTCTGAACATTGTAGATTATATCCTATTCCAACTACTCGGGCTGCTTTGAAAACTGCTATGCGTACTCGTTGGGTTCCACCATATTATCAACGTGAATTACTTCAAAAATTGCAGCGTTTAAGACAAGGAAAAAATTCTGTAGAAGAATATTATCAGGAATTACAAACTGGCATGATTAGATGTGGTATTGTTGAGGACAATGAAGCTATGCTTGCACGTTTTATGGGTGGATTAAATAGAGAGATTCAGACCATTCTAGAGTATAAGGAGTATACTAATATCACTCGTTTATTCCATCTTGCTTGTAAAGCTGAACGTGAAGTGCAGGATCGACAAGCATTGGCACGAACTAACTTTTCTGCAGGTCGATCTTCATCATGGACACCACGTGCATCCTCTAGTTCCAATACACCAGCACCTCCATCAGGTGCCACCTCCAGCCGTGATACAAGAAAGCAGGCACAACCACCACTATATGCCAAGAGCACACCTGCCGGGCCTGCGCAGAGCTCTTCTTCTTCCTTGGCATCAACAGGGCACACAAGTGATATTATTTGTCGTCGTTGTAAGGGAAGAGGACATTTTGTGAGAAAATGCAAATCCCAGCGTGTGATGATTGTTACTGAGGATGGTGGATATGAGTCCGCTAGTGACTATGATGAGGAGACTTTGGCTCTTATTACACATCAAGAACACGGTGGAGATGATTCTGATCATGAGACGCAATACATGGCTGCTGAAGATGCTGACATGTATGAATGTTTAGTTGCTCAATGTGTTTTGAGTGTGCAGGTTACACAAGCTGAGCAAAATCAGAGGCATAATTTGTTCCATACAAAGGGAGTTGTGAAGGAATGTTCTATTCGCGTCATCATAGATGGAGGGAGCTGCAATAACTTGGCTAGCATGGAGATGGTGGAGAAGCTATCTCTCACCACAAGACCACATCCACATCCTTACTACATCCAATGGTTCAACAACAGCGACAAGGTTAAGGTAACACGTTTTGTTCGTGTGCATTTTAGTATCTCTACATATGCTGATTATGTTGATTGTGATGTGGTACCTATGCAAGCATGTTCCTTATTACTTGGTAGACCATGGCAATTTGATAAAAATTTTGTACACCATGGTAGAAACAATCAGTATACTCTTGTTCATAAGGATAAAAATATTACTTTGCTTCCTATGGCTCCTAATTCCATTTTGAAAGATGATATTAATAGAGCTAATAAAGCAAAACAGGAGAAAAATAAGAGTGAAAATCAGATTGTGGCAAAAGAATTTGAGCAACAAATGAAGCTTAATAATAAACCATCTAGTGTTGCTTCTGAAATTAAATTGAACAGTGCATGTTTACTTGCCACCAAATCTTATATTGATGATCTAGATTTTAGCAAATCTGTTTGCTATGCTTTTGTGTGCAAAGAGGCATTATTTTCATTCGAGGACGCGCCTTCCTCTTTGCCTCCTGCTGTCACTAACATTTTGCAGGAGTTCACAGAGGTCTTTCCACAAGACGTGCCACCGGGATTACCACCTATTCGAGGGATTGAGCATCAAATTGACTTAATTCCCGGTGCATCTTTACCCAACTGTGCACCATACCGTACCAATCCAGAGGAGACGAAGGAGATTATATGTCAAGTACAAGAACTGCTTGACAAAGGTTATATACGCGAATCCATTAGTCCTTGTGCTGTTCCTATCATTTTAGTGCCGAAAAAGGATGGTACGTCGCGTATGTGTGTTGATTGTAAAGGCATTAATAATATTACTATTCATTATCGTCATCCTATTCCTAGGCTAGATGATATGCTTGATGAGTTGAGTGGCTCTACAATATTCTCCAAAGTTGATTTGCGTAGTGGATACCATCAAATTCGTATGAAATTGGGAGATGAATGGAAAACAACATTTAAAACTAAGTTAGGATTATATGAGTGATTAGTCATGCATTGTGGGTTAACTAATGCACCTAGTACTTTCATGAGATTAATGAACGAAGTTTTACGTGCTTTCATTGGACGATTTGTGGTAGTTTACTTTGATGACATATTGATTTATAGCAAATCTTTGGAGGAACATTTGGAACATTTACGTGCTATTTTCATTTCTCTGCATGATGCACGTTTGTTTGGTAACCATGGAAGGTGCACCTTTTGCACCGACCGAGTATCTTTTCTTGGCTATGTTGTTACTCCACAGGGAACTGAAGTTGATAAATCCAAGATTGAAGCTATTGAGAGTTGGCCGCATCCCAAAATGGTCACACAAGTGAGGAGTTTTCTTGGCCTCGTTGGTTTCTATAGGTGTTTTGTGAGAGATTTCAGCACCATTGCTTCACCTCTCAACGAGCTTACAAAGAAGGATGTGCCTTTTGTTTGGGGTACCGCACAGGAAGAAGCCTTCACGGTATTGAAAGATAAGTTGACACATGCTCCTTTACTCCAACTTCCTGATTTTAATAATACTTTTGAGCTTGAATGTGATGCTAGTGGAATTGGATTAGGAGGTGTGTTATTACAAGATGACAAACCTGTTGCATACTTTTCTGAAAAATTGAGTGGGCCTAGTCTGAACTATTCTACTTATGATAAAAAATTATATGCTCTTGTTCGGACCTTAGAAACATGGCAACATTATTTATGGCCAAAGGAATTTGTTATACATTCTGATCATGAATCTTTGGAACACAATAAAAGTCAAGCAAAACTGAACCGTAGACATGCTAAATGGGTTGAATTCAATGAGACTTTCCCTTATGTCATTAAACACAAGAAGGGTAAAGAAAATGTTATTGCTGATGCATTGTCTCGTTGTTATACTATGCTTTCACAACTTGACTTTAAAATATTTGGGTTGGAGACCATCAAAGATCAATATGTGCATGATGCTGAATTTAAGGATGTATTGCAGAATTGTAAGGAAGGGAGAACTTGGAATAAGT
>NC_053025.1:299127999-299149053 GCF_003073215.2 Triticum urartu
TTTGTCATCGGTATGTTACTTGCCCGAGATTCGATCGTCGGTATCCAATACCTAGTTCAATCTCGTTACCGGCAAGTCTCTTTACTCGTTCCGTAATACATCATCTCACAACTAACATATTAGTTGTAATGCTTGCAAGGCTTATGTGATGTGCATTACCGAGAGGGCCCAGAGATACCTCTCCGACAATCGGAGTGACAAATCCTAATCTCAAAATACGCCAACCCAACATGTACCTTTGGAGACACCTGTAGTACTCCTTTATAATCACCCAGTTACGTTGTGACGTTTGGTAGTACCCAAAGTGTTCCTCCGGTAAACGGGAGTTGCATAATCTCATAGTTATAGGAACATGTATAAGTCATGAAGAAAGCAATAGCAACATACTAAACGATCGGGTGCTAAGCTAATGGAATGGGTCATGTCAATCAGATCATTCAACTAATGATGTGACCTCGTTAATCAAATAACAACACTTTGTTCATGGTCAGGAAACATAACCATCTTTGATTAACGAGCTAGTCAAGTAGAGGCATACTAGTGACACTAAGTTTGTCTATGTATTCACACATGTATTATGTTTCCGGTTAATACAATTCTAGCATGAATAATAAACATTTATCATGATATAAGGAAATAAATAATAACTTTATTATTGCCTCTAGGGCATATTTCCTTCAGATTGTGCCCCGAAGAATTCAACAAAATCAGCCGTCTTGAGAATGCGAAGGAAATTTGGGACACTTTGATTGATATGCACGAAGGTACCGACTCCATCAAGGAATCCAAGTTGGATGTGCTTCAGAGCCAACTTGACAAGTTCAAGATGAAGGATGGTGAAGGTGTCGCTGAAATGTACTCTAGGCTTGCTCTCATCACAAATGATATTGCCGGCTTAGGAAGTGAAGAGATGACCGATAGATTCATCATCAAGAAGATTCTAAGAGCCTTGGATGGAAAATATGATACTGTGTGCACATTGATCCAAATGATGCCCAATTACAAAGATCTCAAGCCAACGGAGGTGATTGGAAGAATTGTTGCTCATGAGATGTCACTTAAGGATAAAGATGAACTTCACAACAAATCAAGTGGTGCCTATAAAGCCTCATGTGAAGCCCCTACATCATCAAGTGAGAAACAAGACTTCAATGATGAATTGAGCTTAATGGTGAAGAACTTCAACAAGTTCTACAAGAGTAGAAGCAAAGATAGAAGCTTCAAGTCAAGGTCCTACAATGACAAAAGATCTTCTAGTCGAGAGCGAAACTGCTACAGTTGTGGAAGACCCGGACACTATTCCAATGAGTGTATGGCTCCCTACAAGAGAAGAGAAGATTCTCTAAAAAGAAGAAGCAAAGAATCACCACCAAGAGAGAGAAGGAGTAGAGATGATCGTTATGAACGAAGATACTCACGGAGAAGCAAGGATTCGGAAAGGAAGGAAAAATCATCAAGGAGCTACACAAGACGAAGACATCAAGCTCATGTTGGTGAATGGGTATCCGGCTCCGACTCCGACAGCCATTCCGAGAGAAGTTATCACTCCGACTCCGAAGATACTCAAGATGAAGGTGCTGCCGGTCTAGCACTTGTGTCAACCAACTCCTACGACATATTTGACTCACCAAATGAAGGAATTGGAAGATGCTTCATGGCCAAAGGTCCTAAGGTAACACACCCCGAGTATGTTGATTTCAATAGTGATGAAGATGACTTGTTAGGTGATGATTTGCTTATTGACAACTCTAATGATGAAATGTCAATTAATCATGCTAATCAAGATAAAACGAATGACAATGATAAGGAAAAGATTGAGGCTCTAACTAAAGAACTAAACACTCTTAATTTAGCTCATGAAACTATCTTCGAAGATCATCGAGAACTTTTAAGAGCTCATGAGAAATTACGCTTTGAAAAGCTCAATCTTGAGCAAGAGCCGGAGTTCTTAAAAGCAATCAATGATGATCTCCGCAAGAAAAGTTCTTCTTACATTGCCAAGCATTTACTCTTATCCACTTACATGCCTCAAGTCAAGTCTAGTAACAAGAACAAGAAAGATTCTTCCTCTAGCAGTAACAATGATCATGCTAAATCCAATATTGTTGCTTCTAGTAGTTCTCTTGATTCCACTAATGACTCTCTTAGACAAGTTACACTTGAGCAAGAAAATAGCTTATTGAAGGGAATTATAGAGAAAGGAGTGTACAAAAGCCTTGCCGGGAGCAAGCAATTCGAGGAAATTGTGCGCAAGCAAGGAATGCACCGGAAGAATCAAGGCGTTGGTTTTGAACGAAAGTTCAATGCCAATGGAGTTGAGTGGGAAGAAGATCAATACCCCAAGACAAAGTTTGTTCCTCAACAAGAGAAGTATGATACTTCTTTCAAGGGGACACAAGCTCAAGATGATCTTCCACCACAAGACTACAAGCAAAAAGGCAAGGACAAGCTTCAAGAGGAAATTGACGCATTTGAAGAAGCTCCTAAGACCTTAGTCAAGTGGATTCCCAAGACTACTTCAAGTTCCACTTCATCAAGTATGGCTACAACTCCAAGGATTCCCATCAAGATGATGTGGATCCAAAAGAAGAAGAACTAGAGAGTCCTTGAGGGTGACTCCGCCAACATACTTCACTCTTATCATTTTGCCAAGAACAAGTGCAATCAACTTCCACATCCTGCACTAGTTCAAGGAGTCACAAACCCTCTTGTTGGTAAGACAAGGGACAAGGTAACCTAAAAGTTTTCATGGACATCATCTTGTGTGTGCATCACTCTATGTCTATGGATATCCTTGTTTGTTCCTTGTGGGACTAACCCATGTAGGTATTGAAAGTGCAATTCACTCAAATGGATAGCTCCAAGTGATCTACATCAACATTGAGCATCCACATCTTCAACATCTACATGAAGTCATCATCGACGAAACCCAAGGTTAGTTCATCCCTCCAAGGGGGATATCACATCTAGGGGGAGCTTTACTCTAAGACTTGAGCTAAAGCAACTCTAAAGATGTGAACACAACAATGCTTTATGTAAAAGTGGTAACCCCACTTGAGCTTAAACGATGAGTATGACCTATGATCAAGTGTTATCACTTGACTCCTAAGTCAATATACTCATATATAGATGACCTTGTCATCGCAAATTGCTTGATAGATGCTAGAATTGGTTGTGCATGCCTTGCCACATATTTCATTTGCCATCTTATTGTGTGAGCATGCTGGTTGCATATTTTACTCATTCGAGGACATACACTTGTTGTTTTGATCGTTTGGGTTTATTTCCTTTGCCAAGTGGATGGACAAGAATGCCTAAGAACCTCCTCTAGCTATCTATGCTTTTCTCGTCTCAAACTCTATTCATGCTGCATCACAAAATTTGATCAAGTCAGATTTGAACCACTCTGTGTGAGGAGCGCTCGGAGTCCCCGATTCGTCATAGACTTAAACTTCCAAAACCTCTTTATGATTCTCGGTCTGACCGATACCCCACTTTCGGTCCTACCGAGATCATTAAGTTGATCTAGGTTTTCGATCTCGGTGCAACCGATTTGAACATTTTGGTCACACCGAGTTTCAGTAACTGCATGCAGTTATGAATCTCGGTGCCACCGAGTTGTTCCACTCGGTCACACCGACAGGGTCGGGCTATATATAGTCACGGGCAAAATTTGGAAATTTCTCTGAACCCCTTCGCCCGCGCGATAGCCTGCTCTGCCAACGTGGTCTCCGGATCGTCTTCTCGCTGCCAGCCGCCTCCAGTCGCTGGTCTCCGTCGCCGTCAACGGAATTCTGCCCCGCCGTTGCCGCCGTAGCGAGTCTCTGCCGAGCTAGGGTATGGACTCGATCTTTGTGCTATTCTCCAATCCAATTCTCAGCACATTGTGATCATCATGATTCTTGCCACGATTGAAACACTCCTATCCAGTCAATACGCTCGTAGATTAGCTTTGATTCGAAAATTTTAGGGTTAGGTTTCCGCCGAAACCATCTCGGATCCACCGAGTTGAAAAACTCGGTCCCACCGATTTGGCTTATGCCATTGCACAAGTGAGACTCGGTCTGACCGAGAATTACTTATCGGTGTGACCGATTTTGGAACTCGGTGAAACCCTAGCAGTCTCGGTGCCACCGAACTGTGACTCGGTCTGACCGAGTTCACTAGTTTAGGTGCCAAAACTGCTTCGGTATCACCGAGTTTAAAAATCGGTAGATCCGAGATGATTTCAGTGGGAAACTAAAACTAAATTTTTGGATCATTCTTTTGCAAAAATCTCTGCATTTTGTGATGCTCATCTATTCTACCTCATCTATAAACTATTCACAGGGTCAGCAGTCAGAGCTTGCAACATGTCTGATCAGAGTGACAGCCAGAACTTGTCAGAGCAGCAAGTGCAGATGAGTGAGGGCACTAGTCCCTCCAGCTCTTCAGATGATGGCAGCAGAAGTACCCCAAGCAATCTGCCAAAAGCTGCCACTAGACAAAGGAAGAAGAGAACTTCTGATTCTGAAGATGAAGATTATGTGGCAGAGGAAGAGACCACATCAAAGAGAGTTGAGCCAGCTCAAGGCACAAAGCCAGGTCTAAAGATCAAAAGGCCAGCAGGCAGGCAACCTATGTCAAAGGCTAGAGCCTCAACTGAGAAGCCCACTCCCAAAGAGCCAGTTGCTGCAGAAGGCAAGAAGAGGAAGGAAAGGGTCAAGAAGACCGTAGCCAGAGTGCTAGGAAAGGCTTCCATCATGGAAGAGGAAGAGGTAGCTGCACCAGCACCTAAGGCACCCAAGCTGATGGGTGATGCCATAAGATCAGGGGCTACTGCATCTAAGCCCAAAGCTACCTCCAAGCCAAAACCAAAGAGGAATACAAGGAGCATTCCTGCAGATGAGAAGAACAAGGCCCCAGTGCCTGAGACTGTTGCTGAAGAAGAGGATGAAGAGAAAGTTCTTAGAAAGCTCAAGCCCAAGATCCCAGACCACAACGATGCTCATCCTGTGGCTGAGGACATGAAGCTCAGGAGAGATTCAGGGCTGAGGAAGTGGAGAGAAGCAGACCCGTATGCTTCAAGGAGAAGGACTGCTGTGGATTACAGATTTCATACCAAGGAACAACAGGACTTCTATGAGACAGTGCTGCTAGATAAGAAGCCCATTGTTTGTGACATGAGATGGGTCGACTGGACCTACATGAAGGAAAATGAGGAACACTACCCTGGAGTGTATGACAGCTTTAGTGCTTGTGGAGTTGCTGACTTTGTTGGGCAGAAGCTCACAAAGTGGAACGAGGAGCTTATCATGCAATTCTACTCCACGGCACACTTTTATCTAGATGGGAGGATAACTTGGATGTCTGAGGGTACGAGGTACCAATCTACAGTTGCTGAATGGGCTCAACTGATCAATGCCCCAGAGGAGCAAGCAGATGACTTGGACATTTATGCCAAGAAAAAGATGGATCATAACTCAATGTCCAACATGTACAAGGAAATTCCAAATGAAGCTCTTGACACTTTCAAATTTGGCTCAGTGCATTATCTTCTGTCAGGGCTGCCAACCATCAATTGGATATTGAGGCACACCTTATTACCCAAGTCTGGAGATCACAAGATGATCAGAGGCCATGCAATCAACTTGCTTCACGTATTTGATGTGCCACAGAAATTCAAGGTCATGAGCCTCATAGTAGAGACTATCAAGAGGACTGCAGCAGATCAGAAGAGGAGCTGTGGATATGCACCTCAAATTCAGGAGCTCATCAACTCTAAGATGGGCACGGGCATATATTTATTGGACAAGGAACACCTACCCATCCGTCCAGATTTTGAGGACAATCAAGTTGTCATGACTGAGAATGAGCCATCGTCTGCCCAAGCACAAGCAAAGAAGGAGAAGGCAAGGAAGGAGAAAGCTGCCAAGATGCCAACTCAAGAGGAGGCATCTGAGTATTTCTTGAAGACCAAACAAGAGCAGCTTGGTTACCTGATTGCATCCACCCTGCGGATTGAGAAAGGACTATCCACCCTAACTCAAAACCAGGCAAGCCTAGAGAGAATCATGGAACAAAAGTTCTATGACTTGGATGTCAAGGTGACAGAGATTCAGACTGCAGTGGAGCAGCTCCAGGATGACATGCAGGAGAGGAGAGGCAGGACTACCACTGATGCCTTTGCCAGAGTGCCACGAGGTCCGAGGTCGTCTGCCGTGCCAGTTGCTGCCACCAGAGCCACCACCTCAGCACCAGCTACAGCCTCAGTTCCACCAGCTCCAGCATCTACTTCAGCTCCAACTCCAGCGTCTACTTCAGCGTCTACAGAAGCCTTCGTCCTTGGAGTGATCCGGACTCCACCACCACCAGAAGATCAAGCCTGAGCGTCGATCTAGCACTATGCTTTTTCTAGGAACTTTTTGGTAACTTGTTGCCAAAGGGGGAGAAGATGTATAGATCATAGGCTTCGAGAGAGAGAGTGTTGCTTTTCTCTCTTGCTTTATTTGGTGGTTTTTTGAACTTGTTTGCTTTTGAGTGCTTGAGATACTATGCCATTGCTTGTGAGGCATTGATGATCATGTGTTTGATCATAAGCTACACTTAATGCTTGCTTAATGCTATTATCTTATCTATCTTATGTGATCATTCACTATTCTTGGTGATGAGTGCATGTATTTCATTCTTATCATTTTAAGCGCTCCACCAAGATGTATGTGACATGGAAGAGTAACCCATGACTCTAACTCCTTGTGCATTTGCAGTCCAAAGCAAACTTTAAATATGCACAAACTTAGGGGGAGCTCTTACTTATCACATACTTCTCAAAGCGACGATATATTTCATGCTTATTATCATTTGTCAAAGCTTTGATCTATATGTTGTCATCAATTACCAAAAAGGGGGAGATTGAAAGTGCAACTATCCCTAGGTGGTTTTGGTAATTCATAACAACATATAGCTCATTGAGCTAATGCTATTCCAAGATGATTATTTCAGGAAAGCTCAATGATTGGCATGGCATGGATGTGAAAGTGGAACCCTCAAAATGCTAAGGACAAAGGATTGGCTCAAGCTCAAAAGCTCAAGACTCTTCATTTTATATTTTAGTGATCCAAGATCACATTGAGTCTTTAGGAAAAGCCAATACTATCAAGGAGGGATGAGGTGTTGCCTAATGAGCCTCTTGCTTCATGTGCTTGGTGATATGCTCCAAAACCCTCAACTACTTTCCCATATCCACATATGACCTAAACCCTAAGCCAAACTCGGTCCTACCGATTCTTCCTATCCGGCGCCACCGAGTTTCACTTGTCATAAGCCACTGCCAAACCCTAGCAATTCGGTTCTACCGATAGGGATCTCGGTCTCACCGAGATGGGATTGCAAACTCTCTGTTTCCCTTTCGTAACTTTTCGGTCTCACCGAAAGAGCGAATCGGTCCCACCGAGATTGCAATGTAAATTCAGTGTTTCCCTTTGTAACTTTTCGGTCTCACCGAAAGAGCAAATCGGTCCCACCGAGTTTGCCTGACCAACTCTCTGGTTAGCTAATTACCAAATTCGATCTCACCGAGTTTCTGTAATCGATCTCACCGAGATTACGTTATGCCCAAACCCTAACCATATCGGTCCTACCGAGTTGCATGTCAGTCCCACCGAAAATCTCTAACGGTCACTAGGTTTACATTTTCGGTCCGACCGAGTTTGTTGATTCGATCCCACCGAGATTGGAAAACCGTGTGTAACAGTTGGATTTTGTGTGGAGGCTATATATACCCCTCCACCTCCTCTTCATTCGAAGAGAGAGCCATCGGAACAAATACACCATTCCAACTCATATGTTCTGAGAGAGAACCACCTACTCATGTGTTGAGACCAAGATATTCCATTCCTACCATATGAATCTTGATCTCTAGCCTCTCCAAGTTGCTTTCCACTCAAATCTTCTTTCCACAAAATCCAAATCCTATGAGAGAGAGTTGAGTGTTGGGGAGACTATCATTTGAAGCACAAGAGCAAGGAGTTCATTACCTACACACCATTTGTTACTTCTTGGAGAGTGGTGTCTCCTAGATTGGCTAGGTGTCACTTGGGAGCCTCCGACAAGATTGTGGAGTTGAACCAAGGAGTTTGTAAGGGCAAGGATATCGCCTACTTCATGAAGATCTACCGCTAGTGAGGCAAGTCCTATGTGGGCGATGACCATGGTGGGATAGACAAGGTTGCTTCTTCGTGGACACTTTGTGGGTGGTTGCTTCTTCGTGGACCCTTCGTGGGTGGAGCCCTGTGTGGACTCGCGCAACAGTTACCCTTTGTGGGTGGAGCCCTCCGTGGACTCACGCAACCGTTACCCTTTGTGGGTTGAAGTCTCCATCAACGTGGATGTAGGATAGCACCACCTATCTGAACCACGGGAAAAACATCCGTGTCTCCAATTGCGTTTGAATTCTCCAAACCCTTCCCTTTACATTCTTGCAAGTTGCATGCTTTACTTTCCGCTGCCAATATACTCTTTGCATGCTTGCTTGAATTGTGTGATGATTGCTTGACTTGTCCTAAAATAGCTAAAATCTGCCAAGAACTAAAATTGGGAAAAGGTTAAGTTTTTATTTGGTCAAGTAGTCTAATCACCCCCTCTAGACATACTTTCGATCCTACAAGTGGTATCAGAGCTTTGGTCTCCATTTGCTTTGATCTCCATAGCTTTTGGTGGTCATAGCCTTGGTTTCCCAACCTAGGAGAGTATGGCGTCTAGCGAGGGAAATTATCACCGTAGAGGTCCCTACTTTGATGGTATTAATTTTGCAAGTTGGAAGCATAAAATGAAAATGCATATTCTTGGACATAACCCCGCCGTTTGGGCTATTGTGTGTGTTGGTTTGCAAGGTGACTTCTTTGATGGGAGAGAACCAAACCGTGAAGCTACCGCGGATGAGTTGAAGATGTTGCAATACAATGCTCAAGCTTGTGATATTCTCTTCAACGGATTGTGTTGGGTTTCGTAGTAATTTCAAAAAATTTCCTACGCACACGCAAGATCATGGTGATGCATAGCAACGATAGGAGAGAGTGTTGTCTACGTACCCACGCATATCGACTGCGGAAGCGTTGACGCAACGTAGAGGAAGTAGTCGTACGTCTTCCCGATCCGACCAATCAAGCACCGAAACTACGGCACCTCCGAGTTCGAGCACACGTTCATCTCGATGACGATCCCCGGACTCCGATCCAGCAAAGTGTCGGGGAAGAGTTCCGTCAGCACGACGGCGTGGTGACGATCTTGATGTACTACAGCAGCAGGGCTTCGCCTAAACTCCGCTACAGTATTATCGAGGAATATGGTGGCTGGGGGCACCGCACACGGCTAAGGAATAGATCACGTGGATCAACTTGTGTGTTTCTGGGGTGCCTCTGCCTCAGTATATAAAGGAGCCAAGGGGGAGGGGGGCGCCGGCCAGGAGGAGGGCGCAGGAGGAGTCCTACTCCTTCCGGGAGTAGGACTCTCCCCCCAATCCTAGTTGGACTAGGATTCCCCGAGGGGGAAAGAGGGAGAGGGGGGCCGGCCACCTCTCCTAGTCCTAATAGGACTAGGGGAGGGGGGAGGCGCGCGGCCACCTTGGGCTGCCCCTTTCTCCTTTCCACTAAAGTCCATTAAGGCCCATATGGCTCCCGGGGGGTTCCGGTAACCTCCCGGTACTCCGGTAAAATCCCGATTTCACCCGGAACACTTCCGATATCCAAACATAGGCTTCCAATATATCAATATTTACGTCTCGACCATTTCGAGACTCCTCGTCATGTCCGTGATCACATTCGGGACTCCGAACAACCTTCGGTACATCAAAATGCATAAACTCATAATATAACTGTCATCGTAACCTTAAGCGTGCGGACCCTACGGGTTCGAGAACAATGTAGACATGACCGAGACACGTCTCCGGTCAATAACCAATAGCGGGACCTGGATGCCCATATTGGCTCCTACATATTCTACGAAGATCTTTATCGGTCAGACCGCATAACAACATACGTTGTTCCCTTTGTCATCGGTATGTTACTTGCCCGAGATTCGATCGTCGGTATCCAATACCTAGTTCAATCTCGTTACCGGCAAGTCTCTTTACTCGTTCCGTAATACATCATCTCACAACTAACATATTAGTTGTAATGCTTGCAAGGCTTATGTGATGTGCATTACCGAGAGGGCCCAGAGATACCTCTCCGACAATCGGAGTGACAAATCCTAATCTCGAAATACACCAACCCAACATGTACCTTTGGAGACACTTGTAGTACTCCTTTATAATCACCCAGTTACGTTGTGACGTTTGGTAGCACCCAAAGTGTTCCTCCGGTAAACGGGAGTTGCATAATCTCATAGTTATAGGAACATGTATAAGTCATGAAGAAAGCAATAGCAACATACTAAACGATCGGGTGCTAAGCTAATGGAATGGGTCATGTCAATCAGATCATTCAACTAATGATGTGACCTCGTTAATCAAATAACAACACTTTGTTCATGGTCAGGAAACATAACCATCTTTGATTAACGAGCTAGTCAAGTAGAGGCATACTAGTGACACTAAGTTTGTCTATGTATTCACACATGTATTATGTTTCCAGTTAATACAATTCTAGCATGAATAATAAACATTTATCATGATATAAGGAAATAAATAATAACTTTATTATTACCTCTAGGGCATATTTCCTTCAGTCTCCCACTTGCACTAGAGTCAATAATCTAGATCACATCACTATGTGATTAATATCGATAGTTCACATCATCATGTGATTAACACCCATAGTTCACATCGCCATGTGACCAACACCCAAATGGTTTACTAGATTCGGTAATCTAGTTCACATCGCTATGCGATTAACACGCAAAGAGTACTAAGGTGTGATCATGTTTTGCTTGTGAGAGAATCTTAGTCAACGGTCTTTCACATTCAGATCCGTTATGTATTTTGCAATCTTCTATGTCTACAATGCTCTGCACGGAGCTACTCTAGCTAATTGCTCCCACTTTCAATACGTATCTAGATCGAGACTTAGAGTCATCCAGATCAGTGTCAAAACTTGCATCGACGTAACCCTTTACGGCGAACCTTTTTTGTCACGTCCATAATCGAGAAACATATCCTTATTTCACTAAGGATAATTCTGACCGCTGTCCAGTGATCTACTCCTAGATCACTATTGTACTCCCTTGCCAAATCAGTGCAGGGTACACAATAGA
This sequence comes from Triticum urartu, assembly GCF_003073215.2. Taxonomy (NCBI): domain Eukaryota; kingdom Viridiplantae; phylum Streptophyta; class Magnoliopsida; order Poales; family Poaceae; genus Triticum; species Triticum urartu. The sequence goes on from NC_053025.1 coordinate 299,139,229, forward strand.
TCTGGTATACAGCATGACATACTTTATAGAACCTATGGCCAAGGCATAGGGAATGACTTTCATTCTTTTTCTATCTTCTGCCGTGGTCGGGCTTTGAGTCTTACTCAACTTCACACCTTGTAATACAGGCAAGAACTCTTTCTTTGACTGCTCCATTTTGAACTACTTCAAAATCTTGTCAAGGTATGTACTCATTGAAAAAACTTATCAAGCGTCTTGATCTATCTTTATAGATCTTGAAGCTCAATATGTAAGCAGCTTCATCGAAGTATTTCTTTGAAAAACTCCTTTCAAACACTCCTTTATGCTTTACAGAATAATTCTACATTATTTCCGATCAACAATATGTCATTCACATATACTTATCAGAAATGATGTAGTGCTCCCACTCACTTTCTTGTAAATACAGGCTTCACCGCAAGTCTGTATAAAACTATATGCTTTGATCAACTCATCAAAGCGTATATTCCAACTCCGAGATGCTTGCACCAGTCCACAGATGGATCGCTGGAGTTTGCACATTTTGTTAGCACCTTTCGGATTGACAAAACCTTCTGGATGCATCATATACAACTCTTCTTTAATAAATCCATTAAGGAATGCAGTTTTGTTTATCTATTTGCCAGATTTCATAAAATGCGGCAATTACTAACATGATTCGGACAGACTCAAGCATAGATACGAGTGAGAAACTCTCATCGTAGTCAACACCTTGAACTTGTCGAAAACCTTTTTGCGACAATTCTAGCTTTGTTAGATAGTAACACTACTATCAGCGTCCGTCTTCCTCTTGAAGATCCATTTATTTTCTATGGCTTGCCGATCATCGGGCAAGTCAACCAAAGTCCATACTTTGTTCTCATACATGGATCCCATCTCAGATTTTATGGCCTCAAACCATTTCGTGGAATCTGGGCTCATCATCGCTTCCTCATAGTTCGCAAGTTCGTCATGGTCTAGTAACATGACTTCCAGAACAGGATTACCGTACCACTCTGGTGCGGATTTCACTCTGGTTTACCTACGAGATTCAGTAGTAACTTGATCTGAAGTTACATGATCATCATCATTAGCTTCCTCACTAATTGGTGTAGTAGTCACAAGAACAGAATTTCTGTGATGAACTACTTTCCAATAAGGGAGAAGGTACAATTACCTTATCAAGTTTTCTACTTTCCTCCCACTCACTTCTTTCGAGATAAACTCCTTCTCTAGAAAGTTTCCGAATTTAGCAACAAAAGTCTTGCCTTCGGATCTGTGATAGAAGGTGTATCCAATAGTTTCCTTTGGATATCCTATGAAGACACATTTCTCCGATTTGGATTTGAGCTTATCAGGTTGAAACTTTTTCACATAAGCATCACAACCCCAAACTTTAAGAAATGACAACTTTGGTTTCTTGCCAAACCACAGTTCATAAGGCGTCGTCTCAACGGATTTTGATGGTGCCCTATTTAACGTGAATGCAGCTGTCTCTAATGCATAACCCCAAAACGATAGTGGTAGATCGGTAAGATACATCATAGATTGCACTATATCCAATAAAGTACGGTTATGACGTTCGGACACACCATTACATTGTGGTGTTCCAGGTGGCATGAGTAGTGAAACTATTTCACATTGTTTTTAACTGAAGGCCAAACTCGTAACTCAAATACTCTTCTCTACGATCAGATCGTAGAAACTTTATTTTCTTGTTACGATGATTTTTCACTTCACTCTGAAATTCTTTGAACTTTTCAAATGTTTCAGACTTATGTTTCATCAAGTAGATATACTCATATCTGCTCAAATCATCTGTGAAGATCAGAAAATAATGATACTTGTCACGAGCCTCAATATTCATCGGACCACATACATCAGTATGTATGATTTCCAACAAATCTGTTGCTCGCTACATTGTTCCGAAGAACAGAGTCTTAGTCATCTTGCCCATGAGGCATGGTTTGCAAGCATCAACTGATTCATAATCAAGTGATTCCAAAAGCCCATCAGCATGGAGTTTCTTCATGCGCTTTACACCAATATGACCTAAACGGTAGTGCTACAAATAAGTTGCACTATCATTATTAACTTTGCATCTTTTGGTTTCAATATTATGATTATGTGTATCACTACGATCGAGATCCAACGAACTATTTTCATTGGGTGTGTAACCATATAAGGTTTTATTCATATAAACAGAACAACAATTTATTCTCTTACTTAAATGAATAACCGTATTACAATAAACATGATCAAATCATATTCATGCTCAACGCAAACACTAAATAACACTTATTTAGGTTCAGCACTAATCTCGAAATTATAGGGAGTGTGCGATGATGATCATATCAATCTTGGAACCACTTCCAACACACATCGTCACTTCACCCTTAACTAGTCTCTGTTTATTCTGCAACTCCCGTTTCGAGTTACTAATCTTAGCAACTGAACTAGTATCAAATACTGAGGGTTTGCTATAAACACTAGTAAAGTACACATCAATAACATGTATATCAAATATACTTATGTTCATTTTGCCATCCTTCTTATCCGCCAATCACTTGGGGTAGTTCCGCTTCCAGTGACCAGTCCCTTTGCAGTAGAAGCACTTAGTCTCAGGCTTAGGACTAGACATGGGCTTCTTCACTTGAGCAGCAACTTGCTTGCTGTTCTTCTTGAAGTTCCCCTTCTTCCCTCTGCCCTTTTCTTGAAACTAGTGATCTTGTCAACCATCAACACTTGATGTTTTTCTTGATTTCTACCTTCGTTGATTTCAGCATCACGAAGAGCTTGGGAGTTGTTTCCGTTATCCCTTGCATATTATAGTTCATCACGAAGTTCTACTAACTTGGTGATGGTGACTAGAGAATTCTGTCAATCACTATCTTATCTGGGAGATTAACTCCCACTTGATTCAAGCAATTGTAGTACCCAGACAATCTGAGCACATGCTCACTAGTTGAGCGATTCTCCTCCATCTTTTAGCTATAGAACTTGTTGGAGACTTCATATCTCTCAACTCGGGTATTTGCTTGAAATATTAACTTCAACTCCTGGAACATCTCATATGTTCCATGACGTTCAAAACGTCTTTGAAGTCCCGATTCTAAGCCATTAAGCATGGTGCACTAAACTATCAAGTAGTCATCATATTGAGCTAGCCAAACGTTCATAACGTCTGCATCTGCTCCTGCAATAGGTCCGTCACCTAGCGGTGCATCAAGGACATAATTCTTCTGTGCAGCAATGAGGATAAACCTCAGATCACGGATCCAATCCGCATCATTGCTACTAACATCTTTCAACACAATTTTCTCTTGGAACATATCAAAATAAACACAGGGAAGCAACAATGCGAGCTATTGATCTACAACATAATTTGCAAAATACTACCAGGACTAAGTTCATGATAAATTTAAGTTCAATTAATCAAATTAATTAAAGAACTCCCACTTAGATAGACATCCCTCTAATCCTCTAAGTGATTACGTGATCCAAATCAACTAAACCATAACTGATCATCACGTGAGATGGAGTAGTTTTCAATGGTGAACATCGTTATGTTGATCATATCTACTATATGATTCACGCTCGACCTTTCGGTCTCCGTGTTCCGAGGCCATATCTGCATATGCTAGGCTCGTCAAGTTTAACCTGAGTATTCTGCGTGTGCAAAACTAGCTTGCACCCGTTGTAGATGGACGTAGAGCTTATGACACCCGATCATGACGTGGTGTCTGGGCACGACGAACTTTGGCAATGGTGCATACTCAGGGAGAACACTTCTTGATAATTTAGTGAGAGATCATATTATAATGCTACCGTCAATCAAAGCAAGATAAGATGCATAAAAGGATAAACATCACATGCAATCAATATAAGTGATATGATATGGCCATCATCATCTTGTGCTTGTGATCTCCATCTCCGAAGCACCGTTATGATCACCATCGTCACCGGCGCGACACCTTGATCTCCATCGTAGCATCGTTGTCGTCTCGCCAAACTTATGCTTCCACGACTATCACTACCGTTTAGTAATAAAGTAAAGCATTACATCGCGATTGCATTGCATACAATAAAGCGACAACCATATGGCTCCTGCCAGTTGCCGATAACTCGGTTACAAAACATGATCATCTCATACAATAAAATTCAGCATCATGTCTTGACCATATCACATCACAACATGCCCTGCAAAAACAAGTTAGACGTCTTCTACTTTGTTGTTGCAAGTTTTACGTGGCTGCTACGGGCTTAAGCAAGAAACAATCTCACCTACGCATCAAAACCACAACGATAGTTTGTCAAATAGACTCCATTTTAACCTTCGCAAGGACCGGGCGTAGCCATACTTGGTTCAACTAAAGTTGGAGAGACAGTCGCCCGCAAGCCACCTATGTGCAAAGCACACCGGGGAAACCGGTCTCGCATAAGCGTACACGTAATGTTGGTCCGGGTCGTCTCGTCCAACAATGCCGCCGAACCAAAGTATGACATGCTGGTAGGCAGTATGACTTATATCGCCAACAACTCACTTGTGTTCTACTCGTGCATATAACATCAACATAAATAACCTAGGCTCGGATGCCACTGTTGGGTTTCGTAGTAATTTCAAAAATTTTCCTACGCACACGCAAGATCATGGTGATGCATAGCAATGAGAGGGGAGAGTGTTGTCTATGTACCCACGCAGACCGACTGCGGAAGCGTTGACGCAACGTAGAGGAAGTAGTCGTACGTCTTCCCGATTCGACCGATCAAGCACCGAAACTACGGCACCTCCGAGTTCGAGCACACGTTCAGCTCGATGACGATCCCCGGACTCCGATCCAGCAAAGTGTCGGGGAAGAGTTCCGTCAGCACGACGGCGTGGTGACGATCTTGATGTACTACAGCAGCAGGGCTTCGCCTAAACTCCGCTACAGTATTATCGAGGAATATGGTGGCTGGGGGCACCGCACACGGCTAAGGAATAGATCACGTGGATCAACTTGTGTGTTTTAGGGTGCCCCCTCTCAGTATATAAAGGAGTCCAAGGGGAGGGGGGCGCCGGCCAGGAGGAGGGCGCAGGAGGAGTCCTAACTCCTTCCGGGAGGTAGGACCCCCCCCCCAATCCTATTCCAACTTAGGATTCCGAAGGGGGAAAAGAGGGAGAGGGGTGGCCGGCCACCTTCTCCTAGTCCTAATAGGACTAAGGGGAAGGGGGGAAGGTGCGCAGCCACCTTGGGCAGCCCCTTTCTCCTTTCCACTAAAGCCCATTAAGGCCCATATGGCTCCCGGGGGGTTCCGGTAACCTCCCGGTACTCCGGTAAAATCCCGATTTCACCCGGAACACTTCCGATATCCAAACATAGGCTTCCAATATATTAATCTTTACATCTCGACCATTTTGAGACTCCTCGTCATGTCCATGATCACATCCGGGACTCTCCGAACAACAATTCGGTACATCAAAAAATGCATAAACTCATAATATAAACTGTCATCGTAACCTTAAGCGTGCGGACCCTACGGGTTCGAGACAATGTAGACATTGACCGGAGACACGTCTCCGGGTCAATAACCAATAGCGGGACCTGGATGCCCATATTGGCTCCTACATATTCTACGAAGATCTTTATCGGTCAGACCGCATAACAACATACGTTGTTCCCTTTGTCATCGGTATGTTACTTGCCCGAGATTCGATCGTCGGTATCCAATACCTAGTTCAATCTCGTTACCGGCAAGTCTCTTTACTCGTTCCGTAATACATCATCTCACAACTAACATATTAGTTGTAATGCTTGCAAGGCTTATGTGATGTGTATTACCGAGAGGGCCCAGAGATACCTCTCCTACAATCGGAGTGACAAAACCTAATCTCGAAATACGCCAACCCAACATGTACCATTGGAGACACCTGTAGTACTCCTTTATAGTCACCCAGTTACGTTGTAACGTTTGGTAGTACCCAAAGTGTTCCTCCGGTAAACGGGAGTTGCATAATCTTATAGTTATAGGAACATGTATAAGTCATGAAGAAAGCAATAGCAACATACTAAACGATCGGGTGCTAAGCTAATGGAATGGGTCATGTCAATCAGATCATTCACCTAATGATGTGATCCCGTTAATCAAATAACAACTCTTTGTCCATGGTTAGGAAACATAACCATCTTTGATTAACGAGCTAGTCAAGTAGAGGCATACTAGTGACACTCTGTTTGTCTATGTATTCACACATGTATTATGTTTCCGGTTAAATACAATTCTAGCATGAAATAATAAACATTATCATGATAATAAGAAATAAATAATAACTTTATTATTTGCCTCTAGGGCATATTTCCTTCAGAATTAGGGTTTTTTGGCTCCGTATCTGATCGTTTGGGGGGTAACGTAGGTTATATATAGGAGGAAGCGAGTACGTCGGTGGAGCAAAGGGGGGCCCACGAGGCAGGGGGCGCGCCCTAGGGGGGCGCCCTCCACCCTCGTGACCGCCTCCCTCCTTTCTTGACGGAGGGTCCAAGTCTCCCTGGATCATATCTGTTGAGAAAATCATGTTCCCGAAGGTTTCATTCCGTTTGGACTCCGTTTGATATTTCGTTTCTTCGAAACACTGAAATAGGCAAAAAAACAGCAATTCTGGGTGGGCCTCCGGTTAATAGGTTAGTCCCAAAAGTAATATAAAAGTGGAAAATAAAGCCCAATATAGTCCAAAACAGTAGATAATATAGCATGGAGCAATCAAAAATTATAAATACGTTGGAGACGTATCACCCTCCACCATAGTCCACCTCGATAATACTGTAGCGGTGCTTAGGCAAAGCCCTGCTTCGGTAGAACATCATCATCGTCACCACGCCGTCGTGCTGACGAAACTCTCCTCAACACTCGGCTGGATCGGAGTTCGAGGGACGTCATCGGGCTGAACGTGTGCTGAACTCGGAGGTGCCGTACGTTCGGTACTTGATCGGTCGGATCGTGAAGACGTACGACTACATAAACTGCGTTGTCATAACGCTTCCGCTTACTGTCTACGAGGGTACGTAGATGATACTCTCCCTTCTCGTTGCTATGCTTCACCATGATCTTGCATGTGCGTAGGAATTTTTTGAAATTACTGCGTTCCCCAACAGTGGCATCCGAGCCAGGTTTATGCGTAGATATTATATGCACGAGTAGAACACAAAGAAGTTGTGGGTGTGGGTATATACATATTGCTTGCCGTCACTAGTTGATTCTTGATTCAGCAGCATTGTTGGATGAAGCGGCCCAGACCGACATTACGCTTACGCTTACGCGAGACTGGTTCTACCGACGTGCTTCGCACACAGGTGGCTAGTGGGTGTCTGTTTCTCCAGCTTTAGTTGAGTCGTATTCAATGAACATGGTTCTTTCCGAAGATCAAAAAGCAATCACTATACCGTGTTGTGGTTTTTGATGCGTAGGTAAGAACGGTTCTTGCTTAGCCCGTAGCAGCCATGTAAAACTTGCAACAACAAAGTAGAGGACGTCTAACTTGTTTTTGCAGGGCATGTTGTGATGTGATATGGTCAAGGCATTATGCTAAATTTTATTGTATGAGATGATCATGTTTTGTAACACAGTTATCGGCAACTGGCAGGAGCCATATGGTTGTCGCTTTATTGTATGAAATGCAATCGCCATGTAATTGCTTTACTTTATCACTAAGCGGTAGCGATAGTCGTAGAAGAAATAGTTGGCGAGACGACAATGATGCTTCGATGGAGATCAAGGTGTCAAGCCGGTGACGATGGTGATCATGACGGTGCTTTGAAGATGGAGATCAAAGGCACAAGATGATGGTGGCCATATCATATCACGTATATTGATTGCATGTGATGTTTATCCTTTATGCATCTTATTTTGCTTAGTTCGGCGGTAGCATTATAAGATGATCTCTCACTAAATTTCAAGGTATAAGTGTTCTCCCTGAGTATGCACCATTGCTATAGTTCGTCATGCTGAGACACCACGTGATGATCGGGTGCGATAAGATCTACATTCACATACAACAGGTGCAAGTCAGTTTTGCACACGCGGAATACTCGGGTTAAACTTGACGAGCCTAGCATATGCAGATATGGCCTCGGAACACTAGAGACCGAAAGGTCGAGCGTGAATCATATAGTAGATATGATCAACATAGTGATGTTCACCATTGAAAACTACTCCATCTCACGTGATGATCGGACATGGTTTAGTTGATATGGATCACATGATCACTTAGATGATTAGAGAGATGTCTATCTAAGTGGGAGTTCTTAAGTAATTTGATTAATTGAACTTTAATTTATCATGAACTTAGTACCTGATAGTATTTTGCATGTCTATGTTGTTGTAGATAGATGGCCCGTGCTGTTGTTTCGTTGAATTTTAATGCGTTCCTAGAGAAAGCTAAGTTGAAAGATAATGGTAGCAACTACATGGACTAGGTCCGTAACTTGAGGATTATCCTCATTGTTGCACAGAAGAATTACGTCCTGAAAGCACCACTAGGTGACAAACCCGCTGCAGGAGCAACGCCAGATGTTATAAACACCTGGCAGAGCAAAGCTAATGACTACTCGATAGTTCATTGTGCCATGCTTTACGGCTTAGAACCGAGACTTCAATGATGTTTTGAACGTCATGGAGTATATGAGATGTTCCAGGGGTTGAAGTTAATATTTCAAGCAAATGCCCGAATTGAGAGATATGAAGTCTCCAATAAGTTCTACAGCTACAAGATGGAGCAGAATAGTTCTGTCAGTGAACATATACTCAGAATGTTTGGGTACCACAACCACTTAACTCAACTGGGAGTTAATCTTCCTGATGATAGTGTCATTGACAGAGTTCTTCAATCACTGCCACCAAGCTACAAGAGCTTCGTGATGAACTATAATATGCAAGGGATGGATAAGACGATTCCTGAGCTCTTCGCAATGCTAAAGGCTGCGGAGGTAGAAATCAAGAAGGAGCATCAAGTGTTGATGGTCAACAAGACCACCAGTTTCAAGAAAAATGGTAAAGGGAAGAAGGGGAACTTCAAGAAGAATAGCAAGCCAGTTGCTGCTCAAGTGAAGAAACCCAAGTCTGGACCTAAGTCTGAGACTGAGTGCTTCTACTGCAAAGGAACTGGTCACTGGAAGTGGAACTGCCCCAAGTATTTAGCGGAGAATAAGGATGGCAAAGTGAAAGGTATATTTGATATACCTGTTATTGATGTGTACCTTACTAATGCTCGCAGTAGTGCCTGGGTATTTGATACTGGTTTAGTTGCTGACATTTGCAACTCGAAACAGGGGCTACGGATTAAGAGAAGATTGGCTAAGGACGAGGTGACGATGCGCATGGGAAATGGTTCCAAAGTCGATGTGATCGCTGTCGGCATGCTACCTCTACATCTACCTTCGGGATTAGTTTTAGACCTAAATAATTGTTATTTGGTGCCAGCGTTGAGCATGAACATTATATTTGGATCTTGTTTGATGTGAGATGGTTATTCATTTAAATAAGAGAATAATGGTTGTTCTATTTATATGAGTAATATCTTTTATGGTCATGCACCCCTGATGAGTGGTCTATTTTTACTAAATCTTGATAGTAGTGATAAACATGTTCATAGTATTGAAGCCAAAAGATGCAGAGTTGATAATGATAGTGCAACTTATTTGTGGCACTGCTGTTTAGGTCATATTGGTGTAAAGCGCATGAAGAAACTCCATTCTGATGGACTTCTGGAATCACTTGATTATGAATCACTTGGTACTTGCGAACCATGCCTCATGGGCAAGATGACTAAAACTCCATTCTCCGGAACAATGGAGCGAGCAACAGAGTTATTGG
>NC_053025.1:299150053-299278212 GCF_003073215.2 Triticum urartu
GCTGGAGGGGACACCAAACACACATTTCTCTGGGTTAAGCTTCAGATTGATCTTGTGAAAATTAGCAAATGTCTCTTCCAAATCCTGGATAAGGGTGGCCTTGTCCATGGTTTTGACCACTATATCAACCATATAGGCTTCTATATTTCTATGCAATTATGGCTCAAAACCACTTTGGACTGCCCTTATAAAAGTGGACCCATCACTCTTTAATCCGAACGGCATGCGGACAAAACAGTACGTACCACATGGAGTGATGAATTATGTCTTCTCTTCATCTTCCTTGGACAAGAAGATCTGATGATATCCTGAGTATGCATCCAAAAAGGAGAGAAAATCACATCCCGAAGTTGAATCCACGATCTGGTCGATGTGCAACAAGGGAAATGGGTCCTTCAGGCAAGCCTTGTTGAGGTCTGTGAATTCAATGCAAAGCCTGCACTTCCCATTAGCTTTCCAGACCACCACTAGATTTGCCAACCATGTAGGATGCACTACCTCTCTGACCAGCTGCTTCCAACTTCTTGATCTCTTCGGCAATGAACTTCTACCTCTCCAAGGCCTGCTTCCGTACTTTCTTCTTGACAGGTTGGGCATGTGGGCAGACAGCAAGGTGGTGCTCAATTACCTCCCTAGGAACACCAGGGATATCAGATGGCTGCCAAGCAAACACATCGATATTCGCCCACAGGAAGGAAACAAGCGCGCTTTCCTATTGTCATCGAGGGTGGCGCTGATGGTGAAAGTACCATCAACGCCAGCCAGCCCTGCCGGGACCTTCTTCACTTGGGGTATAGCAACCTTGGATCTCTTGCTGTTGGAACACTCTGGCACATTGTCGACGGGTGCCGTGCACTCGGAGGGGGCACGCTTCCTGGACTCCTTGCCGCAGGTCCTACAATCCCTCTTCTTCCCTTTGTTTTCCTTGACGGGAACTACTGCCGCTGGAGCCTCTGCTGCGACTGCATCCCGATACTTCTTGTCCACATAGATAATTGCATCCTTCTCATCCGATGGGATAGTGAGGACTCCCAATGGCGCAGGCATTTTCAGGGTGTTGTAAGCATAGTGAGATGCTGCCATGAACTTGGCCATGGCTGGTCGTCCAAGAATCCCATTGTACGGCAGGGGGAGATCAACCACATCAAACACAATCTTTTCAGTCCGAAAGTTCAGCTCTCCCCCAAACGTCACGGGAAACGTGATCTTCCCCTTAGGATGACTCCTGCCGGGGTTAACTCCTTGAAATGTGCCGGTGGCCTGGTCTTCTTCTCCTATCTGAAGCTTGCTGATTACCGCTGGGGAAATCAGATTCAACCTAGCCCCACCATCCACTAACATCTTTGTGACCTTGAGGTTGCGAATCGTTGGGGAGACCAACAACGGCAAGCACCCCACCGCCGTGGTGCAGCAAGGGTGATCTTCCTCATCAAAGATGATGGGCGTGCGGGACCACTTGAGCGGCTTCTGGGCCTCTAGCACTGGTTCCACATCATTGACCTCTCGTGTCCATCACTTGAGCTGGTGATGAGAGGTGTGCAAAGATGCACCTCCATCAATGCATAGGGCATCAGTGGCCTTCTGAAATTCCTACTCACTAGTTTCCTATTCATCCCCTTCATTACTCACATCCTCATAGATTTCCTTGTCTTGGCCCCAGGCAGGCTTTCCTTGGTTCCGAAAGGGTCTACTGGGGCGGTTCGCATCACCGCCTCGGCCCTTACCGCCAGCAACATTATGACCTTTCTCCTTATCACGCTTATCATACTCTGCCCTCTGTCTCTTGACAAGCTACTCAACCTGATAACACTCCTAAAGGTCATGGCCTTTGGTCCGATGGATCTTACAGTACGGCCCATCACCTTTCCCAACTTTTTCCGCGGCAGCAGCCTCCTGGCAGGCATAGCATGTGGCAACTTCCTTGCCGGGGGTCTCAGCCTTGGCCTTCTTGCCAGTACTAGGTGTGCCCGAACCTTCCACAGTCATCACTGCCTTATCTCTTGGATTCTTACTATGCTTCTTGCCCTTCCTCCGACTGGTTGATTCATCCTCATCCTCTGAATCAACATTGATGCACTCTTCCTCTCTGGGCAATTTCCTTCCTTCTTCCATCCGGGCACATTTATCCACTAGTGTATATAGTTATTTCACAATCTTGGGCAACCACACATTCATTTTGGAACGAATGCGGCGGTTGCACACATTAGACTGGAAAGCTGCTATAACAGCTACCGGATGGATATTTGGAATGTTTCTATGAACTTTACAGAATCTCTGCAAATACTTACAGAGGGTTTCTCCTTCCTTCTGCTGGTGAAGCTGCAGGTCGCTAGGCCTGCCGGGATCTTGGTGGCCACCGGTGAAGGCACCGATGAACTCGTGGCACATGTATGCCCATGACAAAATGGAGTTCTCCGGCAGGTGCACCAGCTAAGACCTCACATTGGACTTGAGGGCCAAAGGGAAGTAGTTAGCGAACACCTTCTCATCTCTTCCCCGGCAGCCTGAACAGCGATGGTGTAGATACTCAGGAACTCTGCTGGGTTCAGCCTCCCGTCATACTTCTCAGGTATCTCTGGCTTGAATGTGCGAAGGGACGGCCAACGGACCTGCCGCAACTCTCGTGTAAAGGCAGGGCAGCTAACCTCGAATGGTAGGCACCCACCAACACCAAGTGCGGGCTCGTCGACGTTGAGGCCATCGCACGCGTCGGCTGGGCGGGGATCGTTGCGGCGGCGCTCAGCGACGGCGCGCGCGTCCTCCCGTTGCCTGTTTTCCGGGGTTCGACGTTGGCCTGGTCATTCTCGAGGGTCAGAAAAGGCCATCGAGATGTCGTCGAGGTCTTGATTCTGCTGCGTCCTCGCCGGCTGCCGTGGTGGGGACTGAACTGTGGGGACGGCCCCCTTCGTACGGCTAGCGGCGCGGGCGATGGCGGTCGCTTGGGGAGGTTGCCGTGGGAAAGCTCGTCGTGAGCCCCCAGCTTCAGCGAAACCGAGCAGGCTCTGGATGGTGGCATGCCACTCATCCAACTGCTCGGCGGCTGGCGGGAACCTCAGTAACAACTGAGCTCACGCCATGGCATTTGTGGCCGTGCTTGGCAAGGATGTCGATGACGTCGACCGCACCATCATCTGGCTCCGGATGGTGCCTATGGTGACGGCGACGACGCCACGCCCACACTGCGATGGGGCGACCACCGGGGCAGTGGGGTCGCGTGGCAGTGGTGCTCGAAGATCAGCGGCTCCGTTGAGCGCAGCAGCTCGGTTAGCTCGTCCGGGAGGAGGCGCGAGCGCCGCGGACGTCCCGTGATGGGGGCGACCGAAGGGTGATGGCTCACCCCGGACCGAACACCGTCGCTGCGGCTGTGCTCGTTGGCGAGAAGAGGTGGCGCGGATGGAGTGACCCCCTCGCCTGCACCTTGCAGAGCTTGACCGTCGAGACGCTGCTGCTGTTGTTCTCTTCCGGCAGCTCTAGCCCCCGTGCCAGCCGTGGGGCAGGCGGTAAAAGTGCAACCTGCTCCAACCACGCCCCAACAGTGTCCACGTCCCCGTGAGATCCCGTGTCCCCCGCGGCGTTGGAGGCCGCGGGCTGAGGAGCTTTCGAAGTGGATGGATGGGCTGAGGTGCCAGATTTCTTATTGGGAGCCATGGTCGATGACGCCGTCGAGGATGAAAACATCGATGAAGATGACACGCGGTGTACCCTTTCAGGTTCGCGCAAGCGCTCCCCCTACCCAGCGCACCAAAGATGTCGCGGGATTTCTGCGGCCACCTATGGGACTGGGCGGCCCCTTGTTGGTTTAGCAGGGGGACGACGCCTTGCACAAAGAGCAGACCATCGTACGACCGCACGGCAGTGAGCACACAATCGATTTACCTAGGTTCGGGCCGCCGCGAGGTGTAAGACCCTACTCCTGCTTTAGTGGATTGATGGAAGAATGGATGTGGTGGTGCCTAGTACACTTGCCCGGCAAGGTTTGCCCGAGGCGACTACGTCTATGTGGTGGCTCGGGGTTGTCAACTTTCCAACCTTCTTCCCCTCCGATGAGTTCCATGGGCCTCCTTTTATAAGTTAAGGGGTCACCACAGTGGCAAAGTAATTTTTATCCACTGATATGATAGCAAATAGTGCTATCATACCTTAGTCTGCAGGCTGATAGGGTGCATTAAATGCACCGCTTAGTGTCACATCATTGGGCGCCCGACAAGGCCTGCCGGGCTATCTCGCCAGCTCTGCTCCTGCTCTCTTGACACGTCACAGGACGGGTGTCATCTGTAGGATTCTTTGTAGGAAATGGCTGCCATGTGGCGAATGGCTGCCACTTAATCACCTTGTGGCTTGACACTGCACTGATTGACGACGTGGGTTGTGCTTGAGCGGTAGGTGGGGCGGTTCTGCCCCCGCGGACCCTGACAGGCTCTGCTGGGGAGCCTCGGTTGCTTGCTTTGGGTGGTGGCCTCGCCCCTTGCCGGGCTCGCGTGCCCGGCAAGGGAGGCCCTTCACTGGTCGATACCATGCGCCTCATGCTCAATCCTTGGTCCATCTGAGTTGCATGTTGGTTCTTTGAATCTCTTGGTTTTCCAATCTCTGACTTAAGCTGGTGCTTCAATCTTGATCTTGTGCCTATGCACGGTTGGTCAATAGACCCAGGGTTTGTTGCACCAACACTCTCCCTCGACCTTCACTCTATCTCTCTCTAAGTATATCTTGCTCCCTGCTATGTGTCTCTAACTATGATTTTCCCTATGAAATCTCTTTCTCTCACACAAACACAAACTTCGTATCCTGGGGTCTAATTTCTCTCTACTATTCCCCTATATGCCGCTCACACATCCCCTCTCACACAGAGATGTCTTGCGCTCCTTAGGTATGAGAAGCTACAACTCTCCCTCTTAAATATCTCTTTCTCACACACAAACACAAACTCTATGTCCCAGGGTCTCATATCTCTCCACCATTCCCTTGTATGTCGCTCGCACACACTCTCCCCCCTAGGGATATCTTGTGTTCCCTGATATGTCTCTATAGCTATCACCCTCCTAGTGAAATATCTTTCTCTCTCGCAAATACAAAACTCTGTCTCTCGGGAACTCATTTCTATCTAATATTTGTTTGTATGTGTCTGACATGCACCCTTTCTCTATCTCTCTCACACCCACACACATAACTCAGCCTTCTGATCTACTCAACTCTTATCTCTAACACACACACTAGCTAGCCGATCTCCCTCTAGCTAGCATCTTTATCTTTCTATTTACCTGTTTCTCCATCAACCTTCTTTCTCACCCTCACTCTTGCTTCCTGTCATGCACACTATATATGTTTCTCTCTACATGCAGTCATGCGCCCTCTTTTATCTTTCTCTCACATAGACATAACTTCACCCCTCTGAACCACTTGGCAGTCATCTCTAACACACAAACTAGCCGATGTCCCTCTAGCTAGCATCTCTATCTCTCTATATATCTGCAGTTTCTTCATCAACCTTTCTTTCTCGCATGCACTCTTGCTTCCTATCACGCACACTATATCTGTCTCTCTATACATGCATCTATTGGTTGATCTCTTTTGCACAATTGTTGTGTCTCGCTCTCTCTGCTCGCCATAGATGCATGCTCCAGCCCACACCACTATATCTTAAAGACAAAAACACATGCTCAATTATCGGGCCTTCTTCCCTCCACTCTCACATGCATGCATATTGTCATACCGATCCGTCTCTCCCATGTTGTTGATCTTATGACTTATGTCTTATTTATTTTATCTCGATCATGCGCGCACGCACTCAGACACACACACATCCCACATATACATGTATACCTCTCACACATGCACGTTCAAGGTCTCCTATGTCTCCATACATAATTAATTACCCTCAGCCCTAACCCCACATTGAATCATTCTCTTCTTGTGTGCACATGACTTCCGCTTGGATGGGTCTCTTCCCTAAAACACACACTCACACTTAACAAACTCCTTCTAGCTACCCCTCTCTCACTCTTCCCCTATATCCCCGAAACCAACAAGACCATCCCTTCATTTAATTCCTGCCTACATGCACCATCAATACATAGTAGTCTTCCTCGGTGTCTCTCGAACAAACACGTTATCTTGATGTTGACTCCTCTCACACACACACGCCTTCTCTTCCCTCTTTACAGACCTCTTCTCTTTCACACCCCCTCATTGGTGGCCTTTTCCATACACATCACCTCTCTACGATGAAGCCACACACACTTAAATTACTTTCGCCACCGAAGACTCCGCTTCACACACACACACACACTAAGACTCCATCTCACACACACATGCTCTAGGTGGAGCATTTTTTCCTACCACCCTTCGTCCAACTTACTCGTATGATAAACAATCACCTTATT
This sequence comes from Triticum urartu, assembly GCF_003073215.2. Lineage (NCBI taxonomy): Eukaryota > Viridiplantae > Streptophyta > Magnoliopsida > Poales > Poaceae > Triticum > Triticum urartu. Next base: position 299,156,434 of record NC_053025.1, read on the forward strand.
TTACTTATATAACATGGACAAATTCCACTTTATTTTAGTAGTTAGAAAACTTCTCATAATTATATAACGCAAATCATGAGTAGGAAGTGATATTTTTTACACAACCATGTTAACATGGCCATGTAAATCACAAGCTAAAGTGTAATACCATTGTACTTATATCCCGATGCAAAAGGTGGAGTACATGTCCGAAGAGTAGAGTCGCGCACACACACTCTGTCTCTTAGAATCTCACACACATACCAGTTACGTGACGCCCCCTAAGCAGACCCGTATGTTACAATTTGTGCACCCGCAGGTACACATGATGGTGCACATTTATGTAAGCCGGACGTCGAACCCAAACAGTAGCTGCATTCATTCACCTTCCGCCGCCCCTTCTCTAGTCGCCATCGCCCGATAGCCATGGCCCGGCCGAAGGTAACAACATACACCATGCTCCTGCCGGAGCGACGCTTTGATCTGGAGGCGGCATGAAGCCTGGATCGTAGCCGCCCTGCCTCCGGAGTCCAGACTAGCCGGAGCCGGACGAGGAGGCGTTGGAGGTGGAGTAGCACATGGAGTCGAAGGAGGAGAACAATGACGTGGAGTCGGAGCAGTAGCACGATGACACGGGCAAAGCAGAGCCAGAGGAGGACGTTGATTTCCATTATACTCAGACTTAAAGGGCTTTGAGTTTCACGCCACATTTATTTCATAGAGATAGAGAAAGGAAATTTTAGTGGTCATGCATGCATCTTTTTGTGCTAGCACTCCTATATAAGGGTTGACCGGTCGCTTCCCACGGACGTGTGTGGGCGGTGGAAGAGGAAGGAGAAGGGAAGTGGGCTGTGGAGTACGCTAGTTGTAGCACGAGTTCCAAGGAATGTTCATGCCAAATAATGCATAGTAGTAGTACAGTATAGTCCAGCAAAGTATGAATTGGCCTTTAGGTTGCGTGTGGATGACATGGCCGCAACATGCAGGCTGCAGTTGGACAGCCTACCGCTCTGCTTCGCACGGTTTGGTCATGCAAGATTTGCATGCATGCATGCCACGCACGTACTTGTCGAAGGCGTGCTCGAAAAAAGGCGACCAGGTACACTAGTTCGCGTTGGTCCATGCGCCCAGAAAACAACTAATCCCAGTCGCTGTAAATGTCGTGTGTGCTTTATTCCGAGCTAGTGGATGGACGCGAACGTGTCATACAACTAACCACCCGCCAGCTCCCTTATCTTTCTCTCTCTCTCTCTTAGTGTCACATCACTGGTTGCCCGACAAGGCTTGCCGGGCTATCCTGCCAGCTCCACGCCTGTTCTCTTGACACGTCGCAGGACGGGTGTCCTCTGTGGGTTTCTTCTGTAGGAAATGGCTGCCACTTAATCACCCTGCGGCTTGACACCGCACTGATTGACGACGTGGGTCGTGCTTGAGTGGTTGGTGGGGTGGTTCTGCCCCCTCGAGCCACGGTAGAACTTTTCGGGGTGCCTGGGTTGCCTACTTCGGGCGGTGACCTCGCCCCTTGCCGGGCTCGCCTGCCCGGCAAGGGAGGCCCTTCTCTTGCCGATATCTTGCTCCCCTGGACTGATCTTGGACTCTGAACTGTATATTGGCTCATCAAATCTCTTGGTCCTTCAATCTCTGACTTAAGCTGGTGCCTCAATCTTGTTCTTGTGCCTGTGCACAGTCTGGGCAACGGACCCAGGTTTTGTTGCACCAACAGAAGCCCCCGGGCCTGCCCCGAACGCGCTGCTGAGCATCGTCGGGGTAGGGCTTAATAAGTGCATAAGGCAGGGTTGCTGAAGGGGTTGGCCCCTTGAGATTTCCATTGCTGCATCATTAGCCTTGATTTTGGGACGAATTCTGATTTTCCCTCATGTCGTGCGTAACGTCGCAGGGGAACTTTGATCATGGCTTGTGGATTCGCCTTGCCTCATGATCACGGGGCGGAAACTGCCATCCCACTCGCCCTCCGCCCCGCATGCACCGGCCACATGCTCCGCATGCATTGGGCACGGTAGGTGGTGGATGCGGAGGGTACGGGGAGGAGTGCCATAGTTAAAAACCAGGCATCGATGGTTGGAGTGGAGGGTCGGCCTTGGCCCTCAGAGTCACAGTGGGTGCAGAGGGTCTGCATTGGAGGAGAGGGTGGCCGTTTCCCCCATGAGGAGCCAGCCCCCAGCCCGTTTCCCTATAAGAAGGGGGCGAGGCGGTGTTCTTCTGCACACACTTCTCCTTCTTCTCTATAGTTCTTCTCCCTTAACCATGGTGAGAGGGCGAGGGTGCAGTAGTGTTCCAGCGGCGGCGACAAGGGCTTCCACTCGGCAGCGCATCCCTCCCCCTTCGGAACCTGAGGCGGCGATGCCCGCCACGACAGGAGGGAGGAGGGGGCGAGGCCGAGGCCGCCGTGGTGCTCGAGGAGGAGGAGGGCGGGGGAGAGCCTTGGCTGCACCCTCACCGGCGGTTCCTCCTCTAAAAGAAGACAATGTCGGGGACCAACCTCGAGAGTTCGTCATCAGGCTGTACAAGCCCTTGTGTGGTCAGCTTTGTCTTCCAACTCCCTTTGCGTGAGAGATGGAGCTCGAGCAACCACGCGCCTTGAGGCTACACATGAGGGGTTGTGGAAATGGTCGTATGTGGGTTGATGTCGATTTCCCTGCCCCATGTGATGTATCTTCGTCATGGCTAGAAGACCTTCGCCCGTGCTCATAGCTTCTCGGAGGGGCACATTCTCCAATTCAAATTAATGGAGAGCGGCTTGCTCTCTATTAATATCTGCCAGTGCTCGGGTGGTCGCTTAGGGTGTTGCATGGAGAGCTCGACCAACGACGAAACCTCCTCCTCGAATGAAAGAGACGAGGAGGACAGTGACGGCGATGACGACGGCAGTGGTCGGTGGAGCGGCAACTCCGACTCCGGCTGATCGTCACCCGCACCATCTTCATCAAGCAGCAGCACCATCATCTGCATCTGCGTCTCCTCCCTGGCAATGTGATTTGCCGGGGAGTTGGGTGCAGAGGTGCGGATGGTGCTGCCGGGCTCCTCCAGCAGTCTTCCAGCTGGACCCTGGCAGGCTTCCTCTTGGGCTGCTGCTTCGTTAGCCTTGCCGAGTCCTGCTGGCCCTGGTGACGGTGGTTGACAGGGCCGCCTTCCACCGTGCTCTCCATCGAGGCGTTCCCTCGCGCTCCTGTTCCTATTGGGCTACCTCTCCTGGAGCCCGACGGGAGTGGAGTGGACTCCTATTCTGGCGCTCCTTTTGCCCACCTCGCCTTCAACGGCCATGCCTAGGAGGAGAGGAACAAGAAAGGGCATTACAAAGCACTTAGTTTTTTTCAATCTTAAACTTGTAGGCAATCGCCAAATTATAATTCAAACAATGTAATCTCTCGAGTCCACCTTTGTGTTCTGTAATGCTTGTACTTGTATTAGCATATGAATGAAAAAGATGAACCTTGCTGGGAACCCATGCATGTGTATGTCCATGCAGAGGTAGAGTGCCTCTTTAATGAAAATAAATGAGTTTTGCCCGGCGGGATATCCTGCCGGCACCCTCTTTGTCTGCCGGAGAGCTTCATTTGCCGAGGAACAGACAGAGGGGCCAGCCCCCCGCCAACTCCTTTTTACTAAAGGCCACTGCGACCATCTTGACTGAAGCAACGTTCGAGTCATGGATGGGAGCACCTAAGTTTCAAAAGATAGGTGAGGTTTTCTCATGCAAAGTTATAGCTTTACAGAACACTAATGGACAGGAGGTAAAACTTATCTGTTTGGCTTGCCGTGGATCGGTGTGCCATGCAATCTTCTCGTCCCTTGTCGAAGCCAAGGTCACGGCAGGAACCTGCAACTTCATGTACATGAGAATGAATGCAGGATGCGATCCTATCTATATGCATATGAAAATGCTCATGAAATGTTTATGCAACGATCCTGCTGGGCCCATGCATCCATGCAATCTTAGTTGCCCCCTCCTACAATGCTTCTTTCTTTTCTCTTGCAGGGGGTTATCACCCTGGCTTTGTACAAGGGGTTACATGTAGTTGAGGCAAGGACTTTACAAAAGGGTGGCTACCAGGCAGTGCCCTACAGCCTCGCGCCTTACGGGTAGTACTGGTGGAGATGCTCAATATTCCATGAGTTTTGCAACTGAGTGCCATCTCCGGTCTCCAGACAGACTGCGCCGGGTCTGGTGACTCGTACCACCCGGTAAGGTTCTTCTGTAGCGCCCAAGATGTGATTCTATCCCAATGACGTGATGAATTCATGATTGGGGCACAACCGCATTTCGAGCGCATAGCAAGGTGGATATCATTACAACATACCATGTACTGAATAGATGAGAATACAAGATAGAGGCTTACACTCACCACGAGATACAACATCAATACAATAGTTCATCAATACATAGCAATCATCATACAAAAGAGCAGGATCCGACTACGGATGAAAACAAACGAAAAAGAAGAACGTCATCCACCCTGCTAGCCCAGGCTCTCCTGACTCGGAACCTATCCCTTGATAGAAGAAGAAGAATGCCAAAAGCAACCAAGCATCACTCTCACGTCTGATCATCGCATTACCTGTACCTGCAACTGTTATTGTAGTAATCTGTGAGCCACGAGGACTTATCAATCCCATTACCATGGGTATCAAGACTAGCAATGCTTAATGGGTATGGAAAGGATAAGTGGTGAGGTTGCAGCAACACTAAGCATTGTATGGTGGCTAAATTACGAGTACAAGAGTAAGATGAGAAACTAAGCAACTGCTGCAAACTAGTAATGATCAAGAAGTGATCCTGAACTACTTACGTTCAAACATAACCCAACCGTGTTCTCTTCTCGAACGCACCCGAAAAGAGACAGTCGGGGTTACACACGTGGTTGGTGTATTTTAGTTGAGTTTACTTCAAGTTCACTACAACCGGATATTAACAAATTCCCATCTTCCACATAACCGCGGGCATGGCTCTATAAAGTTTAAACCCCGCAGGGGTGTCCCAACTTAGCCCATGACAAGCTCACGATCCACGGAGATAATCCTCCATCACGGGACCCTCCGATCAGACTCGGAATCCCGGTGCACAAGACATTTCGACAATGGTAACACTAATCCAGCAAGACCGCCCAAATGTGCCGACAAATCCCGATAGGAGCTACGCATACCTCGTTCTCAGGGCACACCGGATGAGACATCCTACGAGTAAAACCAACCCTCGAGTTTCCCCGAGGTGGCCCCGCAGTCTAATCGGTTCGGACCAACACCCAAAGGAGCACTGGCCCGGGGGGTTGAATTAAGAAATCCTCGAGGCCCGGAAAGTCCCTAGGCAAGTTTTAGTTGTTATTAGGCAAATGGTAAAACCAATGTTGGGCCTTGCTGGAAGAGTTTTATTCCAAGCAAACTGTCAAGAGGGTTCCATACCCCTCACCGTGTTAGGGACGCAAAATCAAGGAACATAACACCGGTATGACGAAAAGTAGGGCGGCAAGAGTGGAACATAACACCAGGCATAAGGCCGAGCCTGCCACCCTTTACCAAGTATATATGTGCATTAATTAAATAAGAGATATTGTGATATTCCAAAATATTCATGTCCCAACATGGAACAACCTGCAACTGCACCTGCAACTATCAACGCTATAAGAGGGCCTGAGCAAAGCGGTAACATAGCTAAACAACGGTTTGCTAGGAAGGGTGAAAAAGGTAGAGGCTATCATGGCAATTTGGGAGGCTTGATAAACAAGTGGTAGGTAGCGCCACATAGTGATAGCATCGAGGCAACTAGCATAGCAAAGATAGTAGTGAGATCCAAGGTGACGGTCATCTTGCCTGAAATCCCGCTAGGAAGAAGAACGAGTCCATGAAGAAGACGAGCCAACATAGTCGAATGGATCCTCACAATCGCAACGTGACCGGAACTATCAAGAAGAAGCACAACTGGAAAGAAGAAAACAACATGGCAATCCAACAAGCATAAACATGGCATGATGCACAATCAAATATGATGCATGTCCGGTTTAATGAGGCATGGCATGGCAAAGTGCAACAAAAAATACTACAAGTTAAGTGGAGCCCAATATGCAACGGGTTGCATATCGGAGAAACACCACATTTAATTATTTAGTTAACTCTCGTTTATGTACTCAACAATATTAAATGTTGGTTAACATGGCAAGAAGTGAGGCATAAGTAAACTACACATTTTTAGGCAATTTAAATGAGGCCGGAACAATAAACAACAATTCCGGTAAAACCCCATATGCATATTTAGCAATTTAAAGGAAACAGCAATTTTAAACATTTTAAATGTTGTTATCATGATGCGGATGACCTATCCAAGTTTTATGCACTTTAATGAAAATGTTGACATGAGCATGTTATGAAGCATTTGGTTACCATGGCGGAACGAAAGGGGTGCCACAACGACAAATCCAAAAATGATGCCACGACAACATATCGGTTCCGGTAACTCGTTGAGAGACCGGTGCAAAAGGAGTGTGACGGGAGCATGTCAAGCAAGGATGGTAGGGTGACCCCGATTACCGGGTTCCCACGGGTCGACGCATGGCAAACGAGGAGGACCGAGCAAGCGACAACTCGGACACGGTGCAAACACGGGCATCTCATACATCACACATGCATTCGTTCACGGGTGGTCGTCTCGTCATTATACCTTTGAAGCATGCATTTTCGAAGCAGATTGGGTTCGATGCGGTGTAGGGGAAGTAGGTGTTGTCGGGACAATCGTAGTGGAAGTAGTAGTACACGGGTTGTAGTGGTAAGTAGCGGTGCTATCGGTCATCGGCGATCATCGGGACGGTAGTGGAAGTAAAGGTACATGATGTCTTATCGAGAATCACGGTGGCGGTAGTTGTACACATGTTGTAGTCGAAATTGATGGAACCAATGTCCTCGAGAGTAGTCGGGGTACTTGGGGTCTTCGGACTTGCCGGTCTCAGTTCTCGCGACGGTAGTGGTACATCTCGTAGTGGAACTTGGTGCATCCAAAGTCTTCGGCGTAGTGGTACACATCCGTAGACGAACATGGGTGTTGTGGTACATGGCGCATCGTCGTGGTACTTGGAAAAATTCTTGGAGAAGATGCTTGATGGTTCGGGTATGGGTCTTGGCATGTCGTTCTTGCTGATCCAAAACCAAGCGAGACAAAAGGGCCTCTAGTGGGCAACAGCAAGGAGGCGATGGTGCAGCGGGAAGCAGCCAGAGGTGCACGGTGGCAGCGAAGAAAAACGTGGTGCTCGGTCATGGGCACTGGAGCACATAGTGGACATGGAGGCAGGGTGTCCCTGGCCTTGAGGTCACGGTGGAGCTCGGGTCAACGGCGACGAAGACAGGGGCGCGGCTACGAAAAGGCAAGGCCAGCAGGGCCATGCGGAAAGGGTCGGTCAGGAGGTGGGGCGACGAGAAGGCGCACGGCTTGGTGACGAGGAGGAACAGCGGGTCCAGGGGTGGAGGTGACTAGCGGGAGGTGGTGCTGGAGATGGTGGTGGTGGCCGACGACGCAAGGACTCGCCGGATCCAGTGCGAGGAGGTCGGGAGCGGGTGGCCGGCGTGGTCGTCTCGCCATGAACCCGAGGCAAGGGAGGAGCGGGCTTGGGGCGGCCTACAGGTGGTCGGAGGCTCGCCGGGGTGGCCGCCGGCGGCGTCGGCGCGGGGCGGACGGAGCAGCTCCGGCAGAGAGGCTTGAGCGGGGACGGATGCAGAGGAAAGGAAGGAGCGTGGGGGATCGGGCGTTGGGCACGAGGGGATCGGGCACGGGGCCTCGCTGGAGAAGGAGTTGAGGGACGACAGCGGCAACAAGGCCATGGAGGAGGCGCAGGGGTCCTACTGATGAGGAGAAGCAGAGGCGGTAAGGCAGCGGAGGTCACCGGCAGAGGGACCGGGCGCGGGGGTGCGTGGCCATGGGGATCGGGATCCCTCTCCTGTGTGTGGTGATGGCGCGAGGGGTGAAGAGGGGATCGAGGGAGAGGGAAGTTGTGCAGGCTAGGGTTAGTAAGGGGTGGTTGGGCTGGCCTGGTTGGGTGGCCTATTGGGCTATCTCTCTCTCTCTCTACTCTTATTTTCTATTAGCATAAAAAGGAAGAAATAAATGAGAGAAAGGAAAGATTAGGAAAGGAACTTGGGCATGCGGATAATTTTTCTGGACTCACAAAAATGTGCATGTTCACAGAAAATTAGAAGTGGTAAGATTGCGGGAATTAAATTCAAATGGGTTTGAGCTAGGACTAGGTCTTCGAAGTGCCTAAAAATATCAAGACTTAAGGAGGAGCCTTAATAAAAGAGATAAGAATTGTTGGCAAAGTTTGAGGCAAGGAATTGAGATAGAAAATGCATGGTACTTAAACTGCAGGTATATTATAGTGATTCCAAAGTTAATGGAATATTTGATATAGCTCCCTAATATTGGGAGGATATGTTATAAAGAGAAGTCACCATGTGGATTCCCTCGATTTAATTAGTTAAAAAATCTACGCAATTTATTTTGTTGAGTTTTAAAAATTAAATGACATGATGGCATGATGCAATACAAAATAAATAAAGAAAGCAAAATGAAACACACAGTGATCACGAAATATAAGGAAGTCTTATGGAGCGTTGGTCTTGGGGCGTCACACCTTCCTACTTTGGTGATAGTTTGTTTGTACCCTTGGCGGACTAAACACGCCTAAGGACAAGGTCACCTTCCTCAAAACACCGGGCATGAACCCTGCGACTGTGATAGCGACGCAAGGCTTGCTGGTAGCGTGCAGCACACGTAGCAGCCCGGAGACGGTTCTCCTCGAGTAGCACATCGTCGTCACGCCGATGCTAATCTTGCGCTACTTCATCATAGGGAAACACTCGAGGGGACCCGTAAATGAGTTCCATGGGGATAACTGCTTTTGCCCTGTAGACCAGGGAGAAGGGAGTCTGCCCGGTAGCTCGGTTAGGTGTCGTTTTGAGGGACCAGAGAACTACCAGCAGCTCCTCGATCCACCGCCTGCCGTGCTTCTGTAGCTATAGCGCCCAAGATGCGATTATATCCCAATCACGTGATGAATTCATGATTGGGGCACAACCGCATTTCGAGTGCATAGCAAGGTGGATATCATTACAACATACCATGCACTGAATGGATGAGTATACAAGATAAAGGCTTACACTCGCCACTAGTTACACCATTCATAAAACAATACATCAATACATAGCAACCATCATACAGAAGAGCACGATCCGACTACGAATGAAATTAAACGAAAAAGAAGAACGACATCCACCCTCCTAATCCCAGGTTCCCCGACCCGGAACCTAAGCCCTTGATCAAAGAAGAAGAAGAACTACAAAAGCAATCAAGCATCGCTCTCACGTCATGAGCATCGCATTACCTGTACCTGCAACTATTGTTGTAGTAAACTGTGAGCCATGAGGACTCCGCAAAGCATAATGGGTATGGAAGGGATAAGTGGTGAGGTTGCAGCAAGCGGCTAAGCATTAATGGTGGCTAACATACAAGTACAAGAGTAAGATGAGAAACTACGCGAACGGTCGCAAACTAGTAATGATCAATAAGTGATCTTGAACTACTTACGTTCAAACATAACCCCAACGTGTTCTCTTCTCGAACTCATTCGAAAAGAGACCGTCACAGTTACGCACACGGTTGGTGTATTTTAATTCGAATCTTGTGTCAAGTTCTCTACAACCGGACATTAAAAATTCCCATCTGCCACATAACCGCGGGCACGACTCTCGAAAGATTAAACCCTGCAGGGGTGTCCCAGCTTAGCCCATGACAAGATCACGATCCGCAGAGACAATCCTCCATCGCGGGACCCTCCGATCAGACTCGAAATCCCGGTGCACAAGACATTTCGACAATGGTAAAACTAATCTATCAAGACCTCCCGGCGTGCCGACACCCTGATAGTAGCCACACGTATCTCGTCTCAGGCCACGTCTGGATGGGACATCCTACGAGTAAAACCAGCCCTCGAGTTTCCCCGAGGTGGCCCCGCAGTCTACCCGTTTGGGACCAACACCATCAGCACTGGCCCCCTGCTATGTAGAAAATCCTCGGGTTCACGATGACCTATGCCAATTAATTATTAGGTTCAAGTATTATTATGGCAATGTTAAAACCAATGTTGGGCCTTGCTGGAAGAGTTTTATTCAAAGGGAACTGTCAAGAGGGCCCCATACCCCTCACCGTGTTGGGGACGCAAAATCAAGGAACATAACACCGGTATGACGAAAACTAGGGCGGCATGAGTGGAATAAAACACCAGGCGTAAGGCCGAGCGTTCCACACTGTACCAAGTATATATGTGCATTAATTAAATAAAAGATATTGTGATATCCCATGATATCCATGTCCCATCATGGAACAACCTACAACTGCACCTGCAACTAGCAACGCTATAAGAGGGGCTGAGCAAAGTGGTAACATAGCCAAACAACGATTTCCTAGGAAGGGTGAAAAATGTTAGAGCTATCATGGAAATTTGGGAGGCTTGATAAACAAGTGGTAGGTAGCGTGACATAGCGACATCATCGAGACAACTAGCATAGCAGAGGTAGTAGTGAGATCCAAGGTGACGGTCATGTTGCCTGAAATCCCGCTAGGAAGAAGACCGAATCCATGAAGTAGACGAACGAACGTAGTTGAACGAATCCTCACAATCGCAACGTAACCAGAACTATCAAGGAGAAGCGGAATCGGAAAGAAGCAAACATCATGGTAAACAAACATCACATAAACATGACATGATGCGCAACCAAGTATGATGCATGTCCAGTTTAATGAGGCATGGCATGGCAAAGTGCAACAAACAATACTACAAGTTAAGTGGAGCTCAATATGCAAGGAGTTGCATATTGGAGAAACACCACATTTAATTATTAAGTTAACTCCCATTTATGTACTCAACAATATTAAATAATATTAAACATGGCAAGGGGTGAAGCATAATTAAACTAACTATTTAGGCAAGCTTAAATGAGGACGGAAACATCAAATAATAATTCCGGTAAATCCTCATGTGCATATAGCAATTTGATGCAAACAACAATTTTAACCATTTTAAATGTTATTATCATGATGCGGATGACATATGCAAGTATATGCAATTTTATGAAAATGTTGACATAAGCATGTTACGAAGCATTTGTCACCGTGGCGGAACGAAATGGGTGCCACGACAATGACAACGAAAATGGTGCCACGGCAACATTCCGGTTCCGGTAACTCGTTGGGGTACCGGTGCAAAAGAACAAGTGTGCGGATATGCGAAACATGCAAAAGATGGTGGGGTGATCCCGGTTACCGGGTTCCCATGGGTTGACGGCATGGAAAACGAGAAGGAACGTGCAATGACAACTCGGACATGGTGCAAACACAAGCATCTTATGGAACACACATGCATTCAGTCCACGGGCGATGTCTCAGCGGTTATACCTTTGAAGCGTGCATTTCGAAATGGATCAAATACGTTGAGGGAAGTAGATGTTCTCGCAACGGCAGTAGAAGTAGTACTAACAGCGACGGTAGTGGAAGTAGTGGTTCAAGTTTCGCAGTCGTACACACTCCATAGATGATCGGGGTCACGGCGAGGAACTTGACGTCCATGGGGTTGATGATAGAGATACACACGTTGTTGGGATACTTGTCGGTCCAGTCTTGATGTAGATGTACATGGCAAACATAATGGTACTAAGCGTCAGTCGTCGAGGGACTTGCCGAAATCCACAGAGCCGGTGTGCTTGTTCGGGCATCGGTCTTTTCAGTGGGGTACTTTTCAGTGGGGTACTTGGCGAATCCGTGTAGTTGCACACGATTCATTGTACACTTGACGTGTACGAGAGAGGAACTTGGCGTGTCCGAAATCTTCGGGGATCGTCCTTGGACTTGGCGGTGTTAGTCTCCTCGGGTCAACAGTGATGTGCAAGGGCCAGAACGACCGGAAGCTTGGTGGCTCCTCAAGGCCATGGAGACGACAGGCAGCAGGAGGCTACTAGTGGAGGCAGGAGGGCGGCCCTGGTACGCGGGAGCCGATAGTTGAGGCGAGGGTCTTCCGCCTGGAGGAACACGTGCGGCGGTCGGACTTGCTGTTGAGTTGAAGTGGCGAGGCCGTCGACGACAGCTTGCAAGGAGGCCGGTGCCCTGGAGGGAGGAAGTAGGGACCTCGGGCGCGAGCTCTTATGCTCGGCGCGGTTGCAGCAAGCCACAAGTAGGCTCAGGTGCGGCGACGGGGCGAAGTATCGAGCTCGAGGAGGAGGCCGAGCGCTATTGGGGCGCAACGATGGTGGCGACACCGTGGTTCGCCGGCAGGAAGAGGCGGTGTAGTGGGGCAACGGGGATGGACGGAGGAGATGGGCTCGCTAGCCAGAACGATGGCACGACGACAAAGGAAGGGGTCGCCGGAGGCGCTTTTGGTGCAGCACGGCTGGAGGTGTGGGCGCCACAGCGGGGAGGCGACGTGGCTCCGGTGGTTGAGGCCGAACAAAGGGAGCGGCTGCAGGGCCATCGCGTGTGCCGAGGGGACGACGCCATGGCCACAGTTGGTCTGGCGGTGGAGGCCATGGACGAAGGAGGGGAGCTGGGGGATCGGGATCGAGCAGGAGAGACAGGGGATCGAGTGGATGGGGTTCTGGCGGCGCGAGGGGAGAAGATCGAGCGCTGGGTGCAGGGCTGCGAGCTAGGGTTAGCGAGGGAGAGCGACTGGGCCTAGGTGGGCTGACCTGCTGGGAGGACCAAGTGGCCAGCTGGGCTTCTCTTCTCTCCCTTATATACTTTTTAGCAGAAAAGAATTAGATAGAAGAAAAAGAAAGAGAGGGTTAAGGAAAGGATTTGTGCATGCGGATAATTTTCCCGGACTCACAAAAATGTGCTCGTTCCAAGAAAATTGGAGTGGGCAAGATTGCAAGGTTTAAATTGAAATGCATTTGAATTTAATTCAAATGGTTTGAACAAGGAGTAGGATTCCGAAGTGTCCAAAAATGTTGAACATTTAGGAAGAGCCTCGATAAGTGGTAAAAGAATTATTGGAAAGGTTAGAGAGTCAAAACTTGAAGAAGAAAAGGCCAAGGGATTTAACATGCAAGTGGGTTTATGGGTGATTCCAAAACAATGGAATATCTAATATAGCTCCCTAATAACATTGAGAGACTTTTATATGTTTTAAAGAGAATTTCACAGTGTGAATTTCCCTCGATTTAAATGGATCGAAGACCCATACAATTTATTTAGTTGAGTTTTTAAAAAGGGGTGCAAGATGACATGATGCAATGCACATGATGCAAAGATTAATGCAACGAACAAAACAAATCACACGACGAATCTCGAAATCCATGGAAGGCATCTGGAGCGCCAGTCTTGGAGAATCACAACTCTCCTCCACTTACAAGAGATCTCGACCCGAGATCTAAGGATGGCACCGGGTAGAAACGAAAGAGGAAGAGGTAAGACAAAGTTGCTTCTTTGACAAAGGAGTGAAGCCAATGAACCTTGAGAGATTGAAAACTTGAAAGAAGAACACAACAGAGTTTAACACAACTGAGAGCACTCCGGTAGAAAAGAGAAACAAGGAACACCATGTGAACCTTGGAGGTTGCAAAGCTATGAATGACGAGCACAATGGACAAGAAGGAACTGAAACTACTCTAGTTCAAACAAGATAAATAAGGAACAAGGAAGAACAGATTCGAATAGCACTCCGGTTGAAAGGAGATGCAAGACTTGATAAGATGAAAGAACTCGAATGAAAACACAACACTCCGGCTAAACATATAAGCAAGGACAAGCACATGATATTTCCAAAATGAGATGATGGGTCGAAGAGAGCAACATCCCAATGCCTCCGGAAGAAATGAAAGAATGGAATGAAAGGAACGGAGAAGGAACATCATGTTCTACCACAAATGAATTTGAGAGAGCAACCTTAAAAAGAAGGATTGAATAGAGTTGCTGAAAAATAAGTAACAAAAGAATAAGCTTGTTGTGGGCTTATGGAAAATATCTCAAAATTATGAGGTGACAACCGGCCACTAACGGAAACAGTTAATTGGATTGAGATCAACAAGGAGATGAAAACTCCTTTTACCGAGAGAATAGAGGAAACTTGGATTATCGATAGGCACCACAATTAGCAACATTCCGTAGGGAAGGCTTTAGGTGAAATCTTTACCAAGGTAACTCCAACGAAGAGATTGATGGATTTAAAATAGTTCATTCTTGACAACATGTGAATCATGAATCACGAAGGGAAAATGTCAAGAACGACATAACACCACCTCAAAATATAAGGTAGAAAGAATTGCACTTTGGAATGCACGATGAAGAATGCTTGATCTTCTCCAACAAGGATGTTGACGAACACTTGAAGAATGAATTAAATCCTTAATGAACAACTCTGTTGAGCCTTCGTGAGAACTCCGGTAATAAAAGAATGATCAAACAAACGGAAAGTTGAAAAGAACTCCGGATAGGAAATGATAACATAAAAGAATTGAAGGTTGAAGTGCAAAATATTGAAGCCTTGAACTGATTGGATGGAGCTTTGTGATGAGATAACCGAGGAAAACTTGGAACTCCGGAAAAGAAAAGATGAATCACTTAGACTCACTTTCGTGCACACTGCCACATCATATTAGACCGTAGTACCAGAGCTTCAGCGACTATTGTGTGCTTAGGTGTGCATGCATATTATTGTGTGAGTATCAGTAATATGTGTTGATTGCTTTATATTATTAGTATGCTTGTGTGCTTTTGTTTTCGTCGTTTCTTTTGTATCTTTCTTTGGGCATTCGGTGTTACAAATTTTCCCCTTATTAAAGTTGCTCGCCAACCGACACTGGACCCGAAGAATCAGCAAGGAGTTCAAATGTTTTGAAGCTCAGCTAAACAAAATGGAATTATCAGTAGACTGTAGTGAAATTGGAATATCTTGTCTGAATGCGAAAGAAATCCTGGATGGACTGTCGGTATCAAGTTTGCATTAGTATGGAATTCTCCGCCGACTGCATTGAGATCTGGGGATATCTGATCATGATACGAATAATCAGGTTTGCCTCAGTGTGCACACTTCACAGAAATGATCATGAAGATAAGCCATGTGCAATATTGACAGTATATAGCGGTACATCTCAAGAATCAGATCTGCAACAGTTCAGTCAGAAAGCAAGTCTGCCTCGGGAATCAGATTTTCATATATAAGCGGTTAGCATACCACCAAGGTCTTGTAAGTCACTCGAAAGCAGATTTGACAGGCACATGAGGATTGTTAAACGAAGGAAGCCAGCTATAGACCATAGTGTGAGAAAGGAATGAGCTCAGTACAAGTACCTGTGAACCTGGAAGATGATCCTGATGAGCCATTGTCTTCTTTCTCGAGTAACGGCACCACGCCTGTGATCTGAGCCGTTTTTAGCTATCCGGGGTGGATGCCGATTTTTATTTCTCTCTTCAACGACTGTCATGAGTTCTGAGCTGCTTTTCGGCCGTCTCATACAGTTGTTGAGTTTGTTTTTGTGACAGTAGCCCTATAGCTGCTTTTGGCTATTTTAGGGAGCTGCCACTTTCTTCTTATCGACCCGGTCTCATGTTCTGAGCTGCTTTTCAGCTGTCCTGAGCCGTGGTTGAGTTATCAAAGTAATGTCCCAAACCTGAGTTGTAAAGACCGTTCTGGTGGCTACTGATTTATTTGCCGATTTCTTGCAAGGGTTCGGATGATCATTTTCCTATGGTCAGAACTTGAGAGGTGATGAACCGACAATTTGAATAATGCTACTGTGTCAGGAAGTGAGGATAAGAGTACGCAAGTCAGAGTATTGCACCCGACAGAATCCATGGTCACACGAAGAAGCAATATGACCGAGCTCTTTCAGCCAAGGATCCAAACAAGAAAACAGTAATGGAGTAGCAAGACTGGTGATGCAGGTATGAAAATGGTTGCAAGACCCACATGGTGTAGATATCCAGACAGTCTGAGTCAGTATGAATCACCATGGATAATCACCTAAGATTTGTCAGTATCAAATATCCGAATCGACGAAGTCATACCAAAGGTCAAATCAACAGTGTGACTACAGCAACTATGGTAAAGCATTGCACAACCTACTATCCCCATGGATATGCTGACAGAAAGAATAATCAGGATGTCGAGTAACAGTCTTGAGGCATGTGCCCTCACTTATGAGGATTATCAACGGATAGCATGTCATGAGCCAAATTCTTCTGCCAGAACCACCGTCAGTCAAGTCTGTGGATATTATCATCTAAGATCGTACCCCTTCATGCTGGCCCCGGCAAGCGATAGTCAAATATTTGGAACGGATCTGATACTCCAGAAGGTGGAGCCAGTTAAGATGATTCAGAAACTTCTGTGATGGGACAGAATCTGTCAGGAAACGGTTATGCCTCAACTCACAATTTGGAACCAAAGGACCTACATTCAATGAGAAACCCAATGCAAGGAGTCAGAGCTTGGGTGTTCACCAGGAAAATGTGGCCACAACTTCATGAAAGGTTGTCAGTGCTGGATGACGCACCCATCGGAAATCACTCTCGGATTTGTGAGACACACACATATTTCAGTCATGGAATCTCAGCTAAGTCAGCGGATATGAAAATAATTGGAGCCAGTATAAGCATGAACAAGCCAGGTAAGATCCGTCAGAATATGGATACAGTGAATCAGACCACCCAGGGCCAGTTAGGTAAAAATTTAGTGGGAACAACAATAAAGGAAAAAGGAAACCTGAGTTGGAAACAGTTTCCTTAAGTTAGTATATTCATACTTGTTACCTAAGCAACCAAATCTCGAGGACGGGATTTCTTTAAGGGGGTAAGGTTTGTAACAACCTGATTTTTGGCCCTTTCTTTTTCGTTTGTTTTTGTGCGGTTTTTGTCTGGGTTTTCTTTTTCGTGGCTTGGTGGTCTGGAAACTGAAGAAGATGAACTCTTCTTTGCTTCCAGAGTGGCTTGTCATACGAAAATCCTTCCCTAGACCTTTCCATTTTCATCCTAGCCCAAATCCCAATATTATTTTTATTGGGAATATTCCTTTTCTATTAAAGGAATAACTCAATTTGCCCTAGGTTGTGAAGCAACCTAGATTTCCATCACTCCTAAAATTCCCAAATAATTCTCATAAATCTTTTGGGTCATATATTTCTCAAATATGGAAAAATATTTCATTGGCCATGTTTCCCATCATCCTCAAATAATTCTTTTCCTATTATGTCCTAAATGGCAGATTGTGAAGCTAGTGCCATTTATCTGTGCCCAATTGACTCCAAACTTCTTAGACATCTTTTCATGTCCAAATAGTTGCCTCATGACAAATTTCAACTTAATTTGCCTAGTAAATATTCCTGAGCAATTTTTCAAAGTTCCTGTCTGAGGGAATTGGTTGTGAAGGAAGTACTAGCTAGGTTAATCCAATTGAGTTGAATTTTTGCATGGTCTTTCATATTATCAAATAAAATTTCTCCACAACATTTGAGCTCATGCAATGCATCCATGTGAGCACACCTTCAAATCTTTGTTTCTGTCCAAATTTTCAGTTAATGAAGCAAGTATATTTTAGATTGCTCCATTATTGTTGAAAAAATTTCTAGGCCTTCTCTTATCCATATAACCTATCTCCACCCAATTTGGGCATATTCCATCTAGCCAATTTTCCTCTAGAATTTTTGCAAGTTTTTGGTTAGTGGAAATGTTTGTGAAGGAAATACCATTTTGGTTTATCCAAATGGTATGAACCTTTTTCAGCATCTTCATATGATCAAATAACTCTGCCTTGCCCAATTTCAGATCAACTTGACACTCTATGTGAGTGCACCTTCCTGATCAAGTTTCTGGACTAGATTTAGCAATTGTTAAGCAAGTGCATTAAATATCGGTCCATTTCCACCCAAAATTCACAGGATTGTAGTCCTTGCTATCCTAAACACCCTGGCCAACACCATTTGACCCAATCAAGTTCCTGTTGATCAGTAGTGCACGTACAAATTTGATGTAGAAAACTTGTAGCGATTCCACACTCCTCTCCTTGGATCCTTTTGTCGATCCATCAACTCCCTCGACCTCTATTATGCAGGGACTAGTCACTTGGCAACTCCTCGCAGCCTCCCTTGTCCTCTTCGTGCCAGTACTGGTGGTGACCACTGTTTTGGCACGCTATGGCCGCGTCCATAGCGTCACGGGTATGTCTAGCGTATTCCCTGCGTTGTCGTCGTTCCCGTGGAGCCATTGCCCCCTCCGTCTTCTTCCCCAGTGAGCCGTCCCCGTCACCGAACAGTGAGCGCCCACGGGAGCGATGTAGCTGACCGGCCCTGTCCGCGCCTCGGCCGCTTCCTTCCCGTGCTCCCTTGGCCGCCTCTGCCCCGTGCGCTCCCCCCTGTGCCTTCCCTGTCGTCTACCTTTGAGCTCATGCATGTGCACATGCGTCCATGGCGCCGGACACGCATCCGCGGCGACACACGCCCGGCCTCCTCCCCCTCCGCCTATATAAGGCCACCCCGAGCGCGTTTCTCATCCCCACTCAACCTCATGCCCTCCTAGCTGCCTCCCTGACCTCCCAAACGAGCTCAAAGAGCTCTCTGGTTCCTTCCATGGCCGCCATGCCCGCATCGGCCTCGGCCTAAATTCACTCGAAGCCGTCCCCCTCCTTCCCTCATTCCTTCACCAGAGGAGTCCCCTCGACCCTCTGATCCTCACCACCTACTTGCCCCTCGCCGGAGTGCCCTACATCCCCCAATTGCACTCGAGCCACTGCCCGCCTGCATCGAAGTCCCCCTCGTATCAGCCCTCCCCGAGCTCCGTGACCTAGCAGAATGGATGCGCGTCGTCTCCCCGGGCTCGCCGGCGGTTGAAGCATGGCAAATGATGGCATGTAACACCGTCAGTCGTCGCCGGAGCGCTCGGCCTCATCCCGGCCTCTATTCGCCATTGGGAAGAAGCAGAGGAGGAGCGGGAGGAGAGAGAAGGCAAGGCGGGACCTACCTGTCATCGACTGGGACCTCCTGTCCAGCTGGATAAGTGGAAGCGCAGTTCCAGGAATATGCCTACGTCTCTGGAAAGCGTATAAGGGTTCTGTTTTTGGTAGGATTACGTTTTCTTATCTGGAAAACGTATTCCCCGAAAAGCGCTTTCTATTTTTCAGCTCAGGGGCCTGTTTGTAGAAGTTATATTACAAATTGGTCCCTAAACTTCGTCGGGCTACAACTTTTTACCCGTAACTCCGAATGAGGTGAATCCAACGCCCACGTCTTCCTCTCATCGAGACCGAACTTTTGGTACTATTTTCACTATGGTTTGACATACTGGAAATGACCATTTTACCCTTGCCCCTAATCAGCCCCCTCCGAGAGAGTACTTTTTCCGGTGATTCTTTCCGCGGTTGTTCCGCACTTCTCCCCGGAGCCTTATTCATCCCCAGGCAAGCCACAAGCACCATTTGCATGATAGCCATGCAGAAGCATTGGTTTCCAACTTGAATCTTTAATAACTGCTTGATTTCTTTGCTGCTGACGCCCTTATTTTGGTTATGCTTACGGATCGGTGTTTACCGTCATGATATGTTTTCTTGCACTCTGTTATTATGTTCTTCTTGCTAGTATTACTTTAATATTGGCAACGTTTGGTAGTAATACATGTTGGTGATGGTATTCGGTGCATGACTATCGTCTGTTCCAAGTACCATTGTTATGCATGTTCCTTTGCATCCAGTTGATGAAATACTTGCATGGTAGTTTTATCATTATGTTATTACATGGTATTTACTGTTGATGCTAGTGGTCATGTTATGCTATGGGTAGTGTTCTAGTTGTGATATCCATGCTCGTCAGTATGCCATGCTCATAGGGATAAATGGTTAAATGTTGTTGTGATGCTCGTTGATTGGGATGCACCCCCATGCTTAAGTTAATATCATGTTCATGCATTGTAGTTGCATCATGTTATTTTTATCTTGGCTCAGCATATTGCATTCAAGTTTAACCGGATTAAATTTAACTTGAACAACCGTTGGCTGAGTCATGGTGCCACCATATCGAGCTGACCAGTGCAACCACGCTTACCTCATGGGGGGGGGTCCTAACTGGGTCTATTGTCATGCCTCTTGCCGGTGCCTCCCGCGAGGGAAGGTTATGCGCGGGCGCTACCTTGGCGAGGTAGGACGGCATAAGCCTTGTGTTCCCATTGTTTTGTAAGGACCCTTATCACCGTTTGGGACCGTTTTGCCACGATGGTGGCCGTTGGTGCCTCTGGTAGGCACGGGGCCACCCAGGACTTAGCCCATAGCGGAGTTGGTCAGAGTGGCCGGGAGAGTGTCATGGCAGTAGGACGGTTTTGTCGGAACGCCGTTGGTCCACCCGAATAGGAGTGCGAGGCCATGGGTTCCGTGGTGTGGGTACAATGTGCTAACCTCTACAGAGTGTGTGTGTGTGTGTGTGTGTGTTAAATCTATCGATAGTCGTGCTCCCGGATATGGGCCCAGTTCGTATCGGTCACACTATGGGTTAACAATAATAATAATGTGCTTAATAACAACCCTGGTTCGATGATGAAAGAAGTTGGTTGATATTTATGTGATCGAGAGAGGATCACTATGGTATCGTGATTACCAACTTGTTTTATATTCGTGATGTTATGCGAAAGTCAAGGGTAAAGGTCAAGCTCCTTGTGGTCATAAATGATTACTACGGTATTGTTAATAGAAAGCTTGATTGGATCCTGAGATGATCGAGTGATGTCCGTGATGGTAAGTAATGCAGGTGATGGTTACGATGTAACCCGAGCAGAGTAAGTTGGTGCATGATAGTTTTATCATATTGCATGATAGTCTCATCATGTTCATATGTTTATGCCATGCTCGTATTGTTCTAGCTGTATCATGTTGTACATGCCATGTTGTTCTAATAGCATCTTGTTCATCATTGCTTAATAATCTGTAATTGCCATGCTATTGTTTTTCTTGATTACTTTGGTTGCTGTGAGCTTGCAAGTACATTCAATGTACTGACCTGGCGTGTCATGCCAGTTTGCAGGTCATGCCGGATATGACTGCTTGTTTGCCGTGGATTCCTTGTTTGCGAGCTAGGATAAGCATTCCAGCCAGAGTCCCTGCGGAGTGGAGTTCACCACCGCCGTCGTTGTTCCGCTGCATCGTGTTGTTCTGCTGCTTGCATGGAGCAACCGTGGCAGGCGTAGTGTCGCCGTGATGATGTAATCCCCCTGTACCCATATAGATTGTAATAAAGAGCTAAGTTGTTCTATGCTAAGTAGTGCCGTATTCCAGAAGACTTCTCCTCGATCTCTTGGCTGTAATACGGGGCGTTTCGGTTTCTCTGAGCCGGGGTGCCACAGGCTTGGTATCAGAGCAGGTCTGGATGTAGGATGCCCTAGCCCGCGCGAATTCTAGAATGCGATAGTATAGAGCCCCGTTGGTTTGTTGCACTTGATTGCTGCATTTGTTTGTTGCATAGCATGCATATAGATTATTATCTTGTCGCTAACGGTTAATCTTGTGAGTGTAGGTGGCATCGCTTTCGATCCACTACCTGCACCCTCTTTCTTTGCATGCCTACTCTTTGGTGTTCGGCATTATCTCTGTCCCAGCAGAGTGATGCCCTGGTACCGAGTGTTCCAGACACCATTTGCAGGAGTTATGCTCAGGTATTGCGTCAATATCTTTTCCTCCACCCAAATCGTTTTAGTGATAGACGTGTCTCTATCCCGAATCGTGCCCTCCATCTCGTCCCTTTTGCAACCCTTACTGATCTTTGTCATCAGAAGAGGGCAATGCCAGTAAGCCTTGTTTTTCCTACCCTAGTTTGCCCTATCATCTCGCTCTTTGGACATGTACGATTCCCTTTCGTACGCTTGATGATGATGTAGTCGTGACCTCCATGTCTCGCTGCATGATTGTCAAGTCCGTCCTTGCCTCTGTATCCATCCGGTTGCGACCGGTGCTCAGCCAGCGCTTGGTGTAGCCTTGGTTACGCCAACTCTTTCCGCACACAGACTCACTTTCGTGCACACCGCCACAACATATTAGACCGTAGTACTAGAGCTTCAGCGACTATTGTGTGCTTAGGTGTGCATGCATATTATTGTGTGAGTAGCAGTAATATGTGCTAATTGCTTTATATTATTAGTATGCTTGTGTGCTTTTGTTTTCGTCGTTTATTTTGTTTCTTTCTTTGGGCCTTCGGTGTTACAAATTTTCCCCTTATTAAAGTTGGTCGTCAACCAACACCGGACCCGAAGAATCAGCAAGCAGTTCAAATGTTTGGAAGCTCAGCTAAACAGAATGGAATTATCAGCAGACTGCAGTGAAATTGGAATATCTTGTCTAAATGCGAAAGAAATTCTGGATGGACTGTCAATATCAAGTTTGCATCAGTATGGAATTCTCCCCGACTGAATTGAGATCTGGGGATATCCGAACGTGATACGGATAATCAGGTTTGCCTCAGTGTGCACACTTCATAGCAGAAAATGATCATGAAGATAAGCTATGAGCAATATTGACAGTATATGACAGTATAGCGGTCAGCATACCAGCATGGTCTTGCAAGTCACTCGAAAGCAGATTTGACAGGCACATGAGGATTGTTAAAAGAAGGAAGCCAGCTATACACCATAGTGTGACAAAGGAATGAGCTTAGTACAAGTACCCGTGAACCTAGAAGATGATCTTGATGAGCCCTTGTGTTCTTTCTCGAGTAACGACACCACGCCTGTGATCTAAGCCGTTTTTAGCTATCCGGGGTAGATGCCGATTTTCATTTCTCTCTTCAAAGACTGTCATGAGTTCTGAGCTGCTTTTCGGCCATCTCATACAGCTATTGAGTTTCTTTTTGTGACAGTAGCCCTATAGCTTCTTTTGGCTATTTTAGGGAGCTGCCAGTTTCTTCTTATCGACCCAGTATCATGTTCTGATCTGCTTTTCAGCCGTCCTGAGCCGTGGTTGAGTTATCACAGTATTGTCCCAGATCTGAGTTGTAAAGACCGTTTTGGTGGCTACTGATTTATTTGCCGATTTCTTGAAAGGGTTCAGATGATCATTTTCCTACGGTCAGAACTTGAGAGGTGATGAACCGGCAATTTGAATAATGGTACCGTGTCAGGAAATGAGGATAAGAGTACGCATGTCTGAATATTTCACCTGACAGAATCCATGGTCACACGAAGAAGCAATATGACCGAGCTCTTTCAGCCAAGGATCCAGACAAGAAAAGCAGTAATGGAGTAGCAAGACCGGTGATGCAGGTATGAAAATGGTTGCAAGACCCACATGGTGCAGATACCCGGACAGTCTTAGTCAGTATGAATCACCATGGATATTCACCTAAGATTTGTCAGTATCAAATATCCGAATCTGCGAAGTCATACCAAAGGTCAAATCAATAGTGTGACTCCAACAACTGTGGTAAAGCATTGCACAACCTACTATCCCCATGGATATGCCGACAGAAAGAATAATCAGGATGTCGAGTAACAGTCTTGAGGCATGTGCCCTCACTTATGAGGATTATCAAAGGATAGCCTGTCGTGAGCCAAATTCTTCTGCCAGAACCACCGTCAGTCGAGTCTACGGATATTATCATGTAAGATCGTACCCCTTCATGCTGGCCCCGGCAAGCGATAGTCGAATATTTGGAACGGATCTGATACTCCCGAAGGTGGAGCTAGTTAAGATGATTCAGAAACTTCCGCAATTGGACAGAATCTGTCAGGAAACGGTTATGCCTCAACTCACAATTTGGAACCAAAGGACCTGCATTCAGTGAAGAAACCCAATATAAGGAGTCAGAGCTTGGGTGTTCTCCAGGAAAATGTGGCCACAACTTCATGAAAGGTTGTCAGTGCTGGACGACGCACCCATCGGAAATCAGTCTCGGATTTGTGAGACAGACACATATTTCAGTCATGGAATCTCAGCTAAGTCAACGGATATGAAAATAATTGGAGCCAGTATAAGCATGAACAAGCCAGGTAAGATCTGTCAGAATATGGATATAGTGAATAAGACCACCCAGAGCCAGTCAAGTAAAAATTTAGTGGGAACAACAATAAAGGAAAAAGGAGACCCGAGTTGGAAACGGTTTCCTTAAGTCAGTATAGTCATACTTGTCCCCTGAGCAACCAAATCTCGAGGACGGTATTTCTTTAAGAGGGTAAGGTTTGTAACAGCCTGATTTTTGGCCCTTTATTTTTCTTTTGTTTTTTGAGGTTTTTGCCTGGGTTTTCTTTTTCCGTGGCTTTGTTTTCTGGAAACTGAAGAAGATGAACTCTTATTTTCTTCCAGAGTGTCTTGTCATACCCAAATCCTTCCCTGGAACTTTCCATTTTCATCCTAGCCCAAATCCCAATATTCTTTTTATTGGGAATATTCCTTTTCTATTAAAGGAATAACTCAATTTGTCGTAGGTTGTGAAGCAACCTATATTTCCATCACTCCTAAAATTCCCAAATAGTTCTCATAAATTGTTTGGGTCATATATTTCTCAAATATGGCAAAATATTTCATTGGCCATGTTTCCCGTCATCCTCAAATAATTATTTCCCTATTCTGTCCTAAATGGAAGATTGTGAAGCAAGTGCCATTTATCTTTGCCCAATTGACTCCAAACTTCTTGGACATCTTTTGATGTCCAAATAACTGCCTCATGACAAATTTTAACTTAATTTGCCTAGTAAATATTCCTGAGCAATTTTTCAAAGTTCATGTCTGAGGGAATTGGTTGTTAAGGAAGTACTAGCTAGGTTAATCCAATTGAGTTGAATTTTTGCATGGTCTTTCATATCATCAAATAAATGCTCTCCATAAGATTTGAGCTCATGAAATGCATCCATGTGAGCATGGCTTCAAATCTTTGTTTCTGTCCAAATTTTAAGTTAATGAAGCAAGTATATTTTATATTGCTCCATTATTACTGAAAATTTTTCTAGGCCTTCTCTTATCCATATAACCTATCTCCACCCAATTTGGGCATATTCCATTTAGCCAATTTTCCTCTAGAATTTTTGCAATTTTCTGGTTAGTGGAAATGTTTGTGAAGGGAGTACCATTTTGGTTTATCCAAATGGTATGAAACCTTTTTCAGCATCTTCATATGATCAAATAACTCTACCTTGCCCAGTTTTGGCTCAACTTGACACTCTATGTGAGTGCACCTTCCTGATCAAGTTTCTGGACCAGATTTAGCAGTTGTCAAGCAAGTGCATTAAATATCGGTCCATTTCCATCCAAAATTCACAGGATTGTAGTCCTTCCTATCCTAAACACCCCGGCCAACACCATTTGACCCAACCAAGTTCCTATTGATCAGCAGTGCACATCCAAGTTTGATGCAGCAAACTTGCAGCGATTCCACACTGCTCTCCTTGGCTCCTGATACGTCCATTTTGCATCATACTTTTATATCGATATTTATTGCATTATGGGTTGTTATTACACATTATGTCACGATACTTCTACCTATTCTCTCTTATTTTACAAGGTTTACATAAAAAGGGAGAATGCCGGCAGCTGGGATTCTGGGCTGGAAAAGGAGCAAATATTAGAGACCTATTCTGCACAGCTCCAAAAGTCCTGAAACTTCACGGAAGTCATTTTCAGAATATATAAAAATTACTGAGTGCAAGAAGTTCACCAGGGGGCCACACCCTGCCCACGAGGGTGGGGGCGTGCCCTACCCCCTGGGCGCGCCCCCTAGTGGCCCTCCGATGGCCATCTTCTGCTATATCGAGTCTTACGATGAGGAAAAAAATCATAAGCCAGCTTTCGGGATGAGACTCCGCCGCCACAAGTTGGAACCTTGGCGGAACCAATCTAGGGCTCTAGCGGAGCTGTTCTGCTAGGGAAACTTCCCTCTGGGAGGGGGAAATCATCGCCATTGTCATCACAACGATCCTCTCATCGGGAGGGGGTCAATCTCCATCAACATCTTCACCAGCACCATCTCCTCTCAAACCCTAGTTTGTCTCTTGTATCCAATTCTTGTCTCTAAGCCTAGGATTGGTACCTGTGGGTTGCTAATAGTGTTAATTACTCCTTGTAGTTGACGCTACTTGGTTTATTTGGTGGAAGATCATATGTTAAGACCCTATATGCATATTAATACCCCTCTGATTATGAACATGAATATGCTTTGTGAGTAGTTACGTTTGTTCCTGAGGACATGGGAGAAGTCTTGCTATTAGTAGTCATGTGAATTTGGCATTCCTTCAATATTTTGATGAGATGGATGTTGTCTCTCCTCTAGTGGTGTTATGTGAACGTCGACTACATGACACTTCACCATTATTTGGGCCTAGAGGAAGGCATTGGGAAGTAATAAGTAGATGATGGGCTGCTAGAGTGACATAAGCTTAAACCCTAGTTTATGCGTTGCTTCGTAAGGGGCTGATTTGGATCCATATGTTTCATGCTATGGTTTAGTTTACCTTAATACTTTTGTTGTAGTTGCGAATGCTTGCAATAGAGGTTAATCATAAGTGGGATGCTTGTCCAAGTAAGGACAGCACCCAAGCACCGGTCCACCCACATACCAAATTATCAAAGTACCGAACGCGAATCATATGATCGTGATGAAACCTAGCTTGACGATAATTCCCATGTGTCCTCGGGAGCGCTTTTCTCTATATAAGAATTTGTCCAGGCTTGTCCTTTGCTACAAAAAGGATTGGGCCACCTTGCTGCACTTTATTTACTTTTGTTACTTGTTGCTCGTTACCAATTATCTTATCACAAAACTATCTGTTACCTATAATTTCAGTGCTTGCAGAGAATACCTTGCTGAAAACCGCTTATCATTTCCTTCTGCTCCTCGTTGGGTTCGACACTCTTACTTATCGGAAGGGCTATGATAGATCCCCTACACTTGTGGGTCATCAAGACTCTTTTCGGGCGCCGTTGGCGGGGAGTGAAGCGCCTTTGGTAAGGAAAAATTTATATAGTGTGCTGAAATTTACTGTCACTTGTTACTATGGTAAGTAATCCTATGAGGGGCTTGTTCGGGGTATCTTCACCCCGACCAGTAGAGCAAAGAGTTGCTCCTCAATCTACTGAACCTACTGAAAATGAAAATGTCTACTTTGTGATTCCTTCGGGTATGATAGAAAAACTGCTAGCTAAACGTTTTGCAGGAGATGGGACATTACATCCCGATGAGCACCTAATGTATGTGGATGAAGTTTGTGGATTATTTAAGCTTGTAGGTATGCCCGATGATGTTATCAATAAGAAGGTCTTCCCTTTATCTTTGGAGGGAGACGCATTGACATGGTATAGGATATGTGATGATATGGGATCATGTAACTACAAACGATTGAAATTGGAATTTCATTAGAAGTTTTATCCTATGCATCTTGTTCATCGTGATCGCAATTATATATATAATTTTTGGCCTCGCGAAGGAGAAAGCATCGCTCAAGCTTAGGGGAGGCTTAAATCAATATTATATTCATGCCCCAATCATGAACTTCCAAGAGAAATAATTATTAAAAAAATTTATATGCTCAGCTTTTTGATAACAATCGCACCATGCTCGATACTTCTTGTGCTGGCTCTTTTATGATGAAGACTATTGAATTCAAATGGGATTTATTGGAAAGAATTAAACGCAACTCTGAAGATTGGGACCTCGACGAAGGTAAGAAGTCAGGTATGACACCTAAGTTTGATTGTGTTAAATCTTTTATGGATACCGATGTTTTCCGTAAATTTAGCACTAAATATGGACTTGACTCTGAAATAGTAGCTTCTTTCTATGAATCTTTTGCTACTCATGTTGATCTCCCTAGGGAGAAGTGGTTTAAATATCATCCTCCCATAGAAGTAAAAGTAGATGCACCTATTAAAGTTGAAGAAAATACTGTCACTTATAATGATCCTATTATTCCTACTGCTTATGTTGAGAAACCACCTTTTCCTGTTAGGATAAAAGATCATGCTAAAGCTTCAACTGTGGTTCGTAAAAGCAATATTAGAACTTATACACCTCCTGAGCAAGTTAAAGTTGAACCTCATATTGCTATTGTTAAAGATCTCTTGTCTGATAATATTGATGGGCATGCTATTTATTTCTGTGATGAGACTGCTAGAATTGCAAAACCTTGTGCTAAAGATAAACATAGACCTGTGGTAGGCATGCCTGTTATTTCTGTTAAAATAGGAGATCATTGTTATCATGGCTTGTGTGATATGGGTGCTAGTGCTAGTGCAATACCTATTTACTTATACAGAGAAATTATGCATGATATTGCACCTGCTGAGTTAGAAGATATTGATGTCACAATTAAACTTGCCAATAGAGATACTATTTCACCAATGGGAATTGTTAGAGATGTTGAAGTCTTGTGTGGGAAAACTAAATATCCTTCTGATTTTCTTGTTCTTGGTTCCCCACAAGATAGCTTTTGTCCAATTATATTGGGTAGACCCTTCTTGAACACAGTTAATGCTAAGATAAATTGCAAAAAGGATGTTGTTACTATTGGTTTAGGTGATATGTCTCATGAAATTAATTTCTCTAAATTTCGTAGACAACACCGTGAAGAGGAATTGCCTAGTAAAGATGAAATTATTGGTCTTGCTTCTATTGCTGTGCCTCCTAGTGATCCTTTAGAACAATATCTGCTAGACCATGAAAATGATACGTTTATGAATGAAAGAAGGGAAATAGATGAATTATTCTTTAAACAAGAACCCATCCTGAAACACAATTTGCCTTTCGAAATCCTAGGGGATCCTCCTCCACCCAAGGGTGATCCCGTGTTTGAGCTCAAACCGTTACCTGATACTCTTAAATATGCTTATGTTGATGAGAAAAAGATATATCCTGTTATTATTAGTGCTAACCTTTCAGAGCATGAAGAAGAGAGATTATTGAAAACTCTGAAGAAGCACTATGCTGCTATTGGATATACTCTCGATGATCTTAAGGGCATTAGTCCCACACTATGTCAACACAAAATAAATTTGGAGAAAGATGCCAAACCAGTTCGTGATCACCAACGACGACTGAATCCTAAGATGAAAGAAGTGGTAAGAAAGGAAATACTAAAGCTCCTTGATGCAGGTATAATTTATCCCATTGCTGATAGTCAGTGGGTAAGTCATGTCCATTGTGTCCCTAAAAATGGAGGTATTACTGTCGTTCCTAATGATAAAGATGAATTGATTCCGCAAAGAATTATTACAGGTTATAGGATGGTAATTGATTTCTGCAAATTAAATAAGGCTACTAAAAAGATCATCACCCCTTACCTTTTATTGATCAAATGCTAGAAAGATTATCCAAACATACACATTTTTGCTTTCTAGATGGTTATTCTGGTTTCTCTCAAATACCTGAGTTGGCTGAGGATCAATCTAAGACCACTTTTACTTGCCCGTTTGGTACTTTTGCTTATAGAGTATGCCTTTTGGTTTATGTAATGCACCTGCTACCTTCCAAAGATGCATTATGGCTATATTTTCTGACTTTTATCAAAAGATTTGTGAGGTTTTCATGGACGATTTCTCCGTCTATGGATCCTCTTTTGATGATTGCTTAAGCAACCTTGATCGAGTTTTGCAGAGATGTGAAGAAACTAACCTTGTCTTGAATAGGGAGAAGTGCCACTTTATGGTTAATGAAGGTATTGTCTTGGGGCATAAAGTTTCTGAAAGAGGTATTGAAGTTGATAAAGCTAATGTTGATGCTATTGAAAAGATTCCATGTCCCAACGACATCAAAGGTATAAGAAGTTTCCTTGGTCATGCCAGTTTTTATAGGAGGTTCATTAAGGACTTCTCAAAAATTTCTCGGCCTCTGACTAATTTATTACAAAAAGATATACCATTTGTTTTTGATGATGATTGCGTATAAGCATTTGAAATACTTAAGAAAGCATTGATCTCTGCACCTATTGTTCAGCCACCTGATTGGAATTTACCCTTTGAAATTATGTGTGATGCTAGTGATTATGCTGTAGGTGTTGTCCTAGGGCAAAGAGTTGATAAGAAATTAAATTTTATTCAATATGCTAGTAAAACTCGACAATGCTCAGAGAAATTATGCCACTACTGAAAAAGAATTCTTAGCAGTTGTATTTGCTTGTGATAAGTTCAGACCTTATATTTTTGATTCTAAAGTAACTATTCACACGAATCATGCTGCTATTAAATATCTTATGGAAAAGAAAGATGCTAAACCTAGACTTATTAGATGGGTTCTCCTGCTACAAGAATTTGATTTGCATATTATTGATAGAAAGGGAGCGGAGAACCCCGTGCAGACGACTTGTCTAGGCTAGAGAATGTGCTTGATGACCCACTACCTATTGATGATAGCTCTCCTGATGAACAATTAAATGTCATAAATGCTTCTCGTACTGCTCCATGGTATGCTGATTATGCTAATTATATTGTTGCTAAATTTATACCACCTAGTTTGACATACCAGCAAAAGAAAAAGTTTTTCTATGATTTGAGACATCACTTTTGGGATGACCCACATCTTTATAAAGAAGGAGTAGATGGTGTTATTAGATGTTGTGTACCT
The DNA here is from genome assembly GCF_003073215.2 of Triticum urartu. Lineage (NCBI taxonomy): Eukaryota > Viridiplantae > Streptophyta > Magnoliopsida > Poales > Poaceae > Triticum > Triticum urartu. Next base: position 299,186,965 of record NC_053025.1, read on the forward strand.
GAGCATGAACATGAACAGATCCTACGCAAGTGTCACTCCGAAGCTTATGGAGGACAGCCCACTGGAGATAGAACTGCACATAAGGTATTGCAATCCGGTTTTTATTGGCCTACTCTCTTCAAGGATGCCCGTAAGTTTGTTGTATCTTGTGATGAATGTCAAAGAATTGGTAATATTAGTAGACATCAAGAAATTCCTATAAATTATTCACTTGTTATTGAACCATTTGATGTTTGGGGTTTTGATTATATGGGACCTTTTCCTGCCTCCAATGGATACACACATATTTTAGTTTTTGTTGATTATGTTACTAAGTGGGTAGAAGCTATTCCAACTAGTAGTGCTGATCATAGCACCTCTATTAAGATGCTTAAAGAAGTTATTTTTCCAAGGTTTGGAGTCCCTAGATATTTAAAGACTGATGGTGGTTCACATTTTATTCTTGGTGCTTTCCATAAAATGCTTGCTAAATATGATGTTAATCATAGAATTGCATCTCCTTATCACCCACAGTCTAGTGGTCAAGTAGAATTTAGAAATAGAGAAATCAAATTAATTTTGCAAAAGACTGTTAATAGATCTAGAAAGAATTGGTCCAAGAAACTTGATGATGCATTATGGGACTATAGAACTGCATATAGAAATCCTATGGGTACGTCTACGTATAAAATGGTCTATGGAAAAGCATGTCACTTACCTCTTGGACTAGAACATAAGGCTTATTGGGCTATTAAAAAGCTCAATTATGATTTCAAACTTGCCGGTGAGAAGAGGTTATTTGACATTAGCTCACTCGATGAATGGAGAGACCAAGCCTATGAGAATGCCAAATTATTTAAAGAAAAAGTTAAAAGATGGCATGACAAAATAATACAAAAGCGTGAGTTTAATGTAGGTGATTATGTATTGCTATACAACTCTTGTTTAAGGTTTTTTGCAAGAAATCTTCTCTCTAAATGGGAAGGTCCTTACATTATTGAGGAGCTCTATCGTTCCGGTGCCATAAATATCAACAACTTCGAAGGCACAAATCCGAAGGTGGTGAACGGTCAAAGAATTAAACATTATATCTTAGCTAATCCTATAAATGTTGAAACCAATGTTATTGAAACCGTAACCCCGGAGGAATACATAAGGGACACTTTCCGGAATGTTTCAGACTCCGAAAAGGAATAGGTATGTGGTACGGTAAGTAAACCGACTCCAAAACAGTTCTAATGGCAATTTTCTTCCGTTTTGGAATCTTTATAAAAATAGAAAAATAAGAAGCAGTCTGGGAAGGACACGAGGGCTCCACAAGGGTGGAGGGCGCGCCCTACCCCCTGGGCGTGCCCCTACCTCGTGGGCACCTCTGTGCTCTCCAGACTCCGTTTTCTTACACATTACGTATTTTGGTCGGTAAAAATTCATTATATAATCTCCCGGAGGTTTTGACCACCGTATCACGCAAAAATTTCATGTTCTTGTTTCGAGCTGTTTTCTACCAGGGTTGTCAAAGCCAAGCGTCATGTCATCTCCCTCCTCCTCCAACAATGAGGGTAGCGATGCTTGGCTAATGAAGATAGAGCTGAAGAGAGAAGAACCCATGGAGATCAACAAGGATGGAGGAATCAAGAAGGCTACGGAGAACCAAGTTCCGGAAACAGAAGACATCCTTCAACTTGATCACAATCTTCTTACCCCAACTGAGATCGAAGCTTTCAATATGATTGAGTTAGCTCGTATACAAAATAAGTATCTCACACGTGAAAATATTTTGTTGAAGGAGCATATCATCGCACTCAAGGGCATTATCCGCAAGTTGGAGGACCTCCTACGCTTGATGTGCGACTATCCATCAACAACTCTACCTTCTTCACCAACAAAGAAGAACTGAGTATCTGGTATGGGCACTCCCCTTGGCAACTGCCAAGCTTGGGGGAGGTGCCCCGGTATCGTATCACCATCACTTCTATCTTTACCCTTTTTCTTAGTTCGATCCTTTTGGTAATATCTTGATCAAGTTGAATAAAGTTTTAGTATGATCTAGTTGTGAGTTTTGCTTTTATGATCCTTCTATGTAATCGAGTCCGGGAGCTATATATAATAAAGATTAGTGTTGAGTCAAGGGCTTGATTATTTTGCCATGATCTTGAGTGAATAAAATAAAAGTGAAAGAATAAAAATAAATAAAGGAGATCATATAGATCTTATGGACAGTAATGAGCTCACATATAAAAGTATGATGAATAAAAGTTGTTGAGAGTTGGCAAACATAGTTTTGGTCATCGTTGCAATTAATAGGAAGTAATAAAGAAAGAGAGGTTTTCACATATAAATATACTATCTTGGACATCTTTTATGATTGTGAGCACTCATTAAAATATGACATGCTAAAGAGTTGATGTTGTACAAGGAAGACAACATAATGGGTTATGTTTTCTTACATCTGAGATAAATTATATTGTCATGGATCATCCAACATGATTGGGCTTGCCTTTCCCCCTCATGCTAGCCAAATTATTTGCACCAAGTAGATATACTACTTGTGCTTCCAAACACCCTTAAACCAGTTTTGCCATAAGAGTCCACCATACCTACCTATGGATTGAGTAAGATCCTCCAAGTAAGTTGTCATCGGTGCAAGCAATAAAAATTTCTCTCTAAATATGTATGACTTATTAGTGTGGGAGAAAATAAGCTTTATACGATTGTGTTATATGGAAGAAATAAAAGCTACAGACTGCATAATAAAGGTCCATATCACAAGTGGTAATATAAAGTGACGTTCTTTCGCATTAAGATTTTGTGCATCCAACCATAAAAGCGAATGACAACCTATGCTTCCCTCTGCGAAGGGCCTATCTTTTACTTTTATCTCCTACCTTGCATAAGAGTCTTGGTGATCTTCACCATTCCTTTTTAAATTTTTATCTTTTGGCAAGCACCTCATAGTTTGGAAAGATCTCGGTATATATGGCTAATTGGATGTGAGTTTTCATGAACTATTATTGTTGACATTACCCTTGAGGTAAAACGTTGGGAGGCAAAACTATAAGCCCCTATCCTTCTATGTGTACGATTAAAACTCCATACCCATTAGTATTGCGTGAGTGTTAGCAATTGTGGAAGACTATATGATTGTTGAGTATGTGGACTTGCTGAAAAGCTCTTATATTGACTCTTTCCTATGTTATGATAAATTACAATTGCTTCAATGACCAAGATTATAGTTTGTTAGTTTTCAATGAAGTTTATGATTCATAATTGAAATTGTGATTGAATTGTTACTTTGGCATAAGAGATCATATGACAATAATCATATAAGTTGTTGTTCTAAGAATGATCATGATGCCCTCATGTCCGTATTTTATTTTTATCGACACTTCTATCTCTAAAATGTGGACATATTTTTCGATTTCGTCTTTCGCTTGAGGACAAGCGAGGTCTAAGCTTGGGGGAGTTGATACATCCATTTTGCATCATGCTTTTATATCGATATTTATTGCATTATGAGCTGTTATTACACATTATGTCACAATACTTATGCCTATTCTCTCTTATTTTACAAGGTTTACATAAAGAGGGAGAATGCCGGCAGCTGGTATTCTGGGCTAGAAAAGGAGCAAATATTAGAGACCTATTCCGCACAGCTCCAAAAGTCCTGAAACTTCACGGAAGTCATTTTCAGAATATATAAAAAATACTAAGCGCAAGAAGTTCACCAGAGGGGCCACACCCTGCCCACGAGGGTGGGGGAGCGCCCTACCCCCCTGGGCGCGCCCCCTGCCTCGTGGGCCCCCTGGTGGCCCTCCGATAGCCATCTTCTGCTATATAGAGTCTTTCGATGAGGAAAAAAATCATAAGCCATCTTTCGGGACGAGACTCCGCTGCCACAAGGCGGAACCTTGGCAGAACCAATCTATGGCTCTGGCGGAGCTATTCTGCCGAGGAAACTTCCCTCCGGGAGGGGGAAATCATCGCCATCGTCATCACCCACGATCCTCTCATCGGGAGGGGGGCAATATCCATCAACATCTTCACCAGCACCATCTCCTCTCAAACCCTAGTTCATCTCTTGTATCCAATTCTTGTCTCTAAGCATGGGATTGGCACCCGTGGGTTGCTAGTAGTGTTAATTACTCCTTGTAGTTGATGCTAGTAGGTTTATTTGGTGGAAGATCATATGTTCAGATCCTATATGCATATTAATACCCCTCTGATTATGAACATGAATATGCTTTGTGAGTAGTTACGTTTGTTCCTGAGGACATGGGAGAAGTCTTGCTATTAGTAGTCATGTGAATTTGGTATTCGTTCAATATTTTGATGAGATGTATGTTGTCTCTCCTCTAGTGGTGTTATGTGAACGTGGACTACATGACACTTCACCATTATTTGGGCCTAGAGGAAGGCATTGGGAAGTAATAAGTAGATAATGGGTTGCTAGAGTGACAGAAGCTTAAACCCTAGTTTATGCGTTGCTTCGTAAGGGGCTGATTTGGATCCACATGTTTCATGCTATGGTTAGGTTTACCTTAATACTTTTGTTGTAGTTGCGGATGCTTGCAATAGAGGTTAATCATAAGTGGGATGCTTGTCCAAGTAAGGACATCACCCAAGAACCGGTCCACCCACATACCAAATTATCAAAGTACCGAACGCGAATCATATGATCATGATGAAACCTAGCTTGACGATAATTCCCATGTGTCCTCGGGAGCGCTTTTCTCTATATAAGAATTTGTCCAGGCTTGTCCTTTGCTACAAAAAGGATTGGGACACCTTGCTGCACTTTATTTACTTTTGTTACTTGTTGCTCGTTACCAGTTATCTTATCACAAAACTATCTGTTACCTATAATTTCAGTGCTTGTAGAGAATACCTTGCTGAAAACCGCTTATCATTTTGTTCTGCTCCTCGTTGGGTTCGACACTCTTACTTATCGAAAGGACTACGATAGATCCCCTATACTTGTGGGTCATCAGCTCCTTTTGTCGATCCATCAACTCCCTTGGCCTCTATTTTGTAGGGACTAGTCACCTGAAAACTCCTCGTAGCCTCCCTTTTCCTCTTCGTGCCAGTATTGGTGGTGACCACCGTTTTGGCATGCTATGGCCGCGTCCAGAGCGTCGTTTTGCTTCGGGACCCTCTGTTGCTCGTCGTTCCAGCGAGCACGGGCATGTCTAGAGTATTCTCTGTGTTGTCGCCGTTCCCGCGAAGCCATTGCCCCCTCCGTCTTCTTCCCCGGTGAGCCGTCCCCATCCCCGAACAATGAGCGCCCATGGGAGCACTATAGCCGACCGGCCCTGTCCGTGCCTCAGCCGCTTCCTCCCCGTGCTCCCTTGGCCGCCTCTGCCCTGTGCGCTCTCCCCTATGCCTTCCCCATCGTCTACCTTCGATCTCATGCGCGTGCACATGCGTCCACGGCGATACACGCCTGGCCTCCTCCCCCTCTACCTGTATAAGGCCACCCCGAGCGCGTTTCTCTTCACCACTCAACCTCACGCACTCCTAGCTGCCTCCCCGACCTCCCAAACGAGCTCAAAGAGCTCTCTGGTTCCTTCCATGGCCACCATGCCCGCATCGGCCTCGGCCTAAATTCACTCGAAGCTGGCCCCCTCCTTCCCTCATTCCTTCACCAGAGGAGTCCCCTCGACCCTCTGATCCTCACCACCTATTTGCCCCTCGCCGGAGTGCCCCGCATCCCCATAGCCCAACTCCACCCGAGCCACTGCCCGCCAGCATCGAAGTCCCCCTCGTATCAGCCCTCCCTGAGCTCCATGACAAAGCGGAATGGATGCGCTTCGTCTCCCCGAGCTCGCCGGCGGTTGAAGCATGGCAAATGATGGCCTGTAGCGCTGTCAGTCATCGCCGGAGTGCTCGGCCTCGTCCCAGCCTCTGTTCGCCGTCGGGAAGAAGTAGAAGAGGAGCGGGAGGAGAGAGAAGGCGAGGCGGGACCCACCTATCATCGCCCGCGACCTCCTTTCCAGCTGGATAAGTGGAAGCGCAGTTCCAGGAATACGCCTACATCTCCGGAAAGCGTATTCCGGTTCTGTTTTGGGTAGGATTACGTTTTCTTCTCTAGAAAACGTATTCTCCGAAAAGCGCTTTATGTTTTTCAGCTCTGGGCCTGTTTTGTAGAAGTTATTTTACAGATTGGTCCCTGAACTTCGTCGGGCTACAACTTTTTACCCGTAACTCCACTACAAAAAAATACACTTCCGGGATGATACATGTTTGTCACAGTAGGGCGCGCTTTTTGTCATGCATGTACATCCATGACGATTTTATGACAGAATCAAGATAGTCATACCTATGCTGTCGTAGAAGTGTTCCATGACATTACCAAAATTATCATCACGGAAGTGTCCACTTCCATGACGATAAATCGCGAGTCACAGGAGTGCTTTCATCAAGGGTGACCGACGCGTGGCATCCACCGTAATGGAACGCTGTTAAGCTATTGGGTCCGGTTTTGGATCCGATAACCCGTTAATAGCCCAGACCAATGGGGATTTTCCATGTGTAAAATCATGATTGTCCAGAGGAAACACGTGTTGCCTCACCGTTGGGACAAATGTCATCCACTCATTGGACAGGAGGCGCCTATAATAGCTCGACATGTGGCATGACCCAACAGTCACCCATTCCGGTGAAAAAGGTCGGCCCAGTAAAAATTAGTAGGCCGGCCCATATAAGGCCTACTTGTGTCAGGTCCATTTAAGCCCACGGCCCATACGAGATGTGCCAATTCGGCTCGTCAACGACCCGTTAAATATTTGACACCATTGTAGCCCATCGTCAGTTTGAGCCCGTTAACAGCCCTCTATATATTTGGGCTCAATATCAGCCCGATGAGATTTCGGCCTGTTAATGGCCCATTCAGTGGATGGGCCAATTTTCACGATGTACATCTTTCGGCCTTTTAGCAACCCATTTAAATGTTGGGCTAATTTCCGGCCCGGTGTGTCTTTCAGCCTGTTGACGGCCCATAAATGAGTTGGGCCATTTGTAGTCGGACCTGAGTTTCGGCCTTTTAGCGACCCATTTAAGTGTTGGGCCAATTTCCGGCCCGGTGTGTCTTTCAGCCTGTTGATGGCCCATATATGTGTTGGGCCATTTGTAGTCGGACCTGAGTTTTGGCCTTTTAACGGCCCATGCCCTTCATGGTCCAATACCAGCCCGGTTTCTCTTTCAGCCTACTAAAGGCCCACAACACAGTTGGGCCATTTACAATACGACCTGACTTTCGGCCTCTTAGCGGCCCATGCTCTTCATGGTCCAGTACAAGCCCACTGTCTCTTTCGTCCTACTAAAGGCCCACAATATAGTTGGGCCATGTAACACCCCATATGTAACTTACCATATTTGTACTCCAACTCTTGCCATTTCCAGTTTTAAGTTATGATTTTCCCTTCATGCTTGGGTTTGTCTTCATTTTGCTTTTTGTCCATGTCATGCATTTCATATCATGTCATCGTGTGCATCTCTTTTGCATACGCGTTCGTCTCATGCATCTGAGCTTTTCCCCCGTTGTCCGTTTTGCAATCCGGCACTCCTACGTCCTCCGGCGCCCCCCTTTTGTCTCTTTTCGTGTGCGGGTGTTAAACGTTCTCATCTTGGACCAAGATTTGCCAAGCGGCCTTGGTTCAGCACCGGTAGACCGCCTGTCAAGTTTCGTGCCATTTGGAGTCCGTTCGATACTCCAACGGTTAACCGGGGAACCATAAAGGCCTCATGTGTGTTGCAGCCCAACACCCCTCCAAAGTGGCCCAATGACCCATCCAAAACCCCTCCATCCTCTCGGCCGTTCGATCACGATCGCATGGCTGAAAACCGCACCTCATTTGGACTCTCCTAGCTCCCTCTACCTATAAATTTGTCCTCCCTGTCCAAAATCCGGGTCCCGAAACCCTAATTTCATCCCCCGCCGCCGCCGGACACGTCCGGGCGGAGCCGGACGCGTCCGCCACCGCTGCCCGGCCAACCGGCGGCTGCCACATGGCCGCGCGCCGTCCACCTCCGCCGCGGCCCGCTCGGCCTGTCGCTGGCCCGCGCGCCTCGCCCCGCCGCCCGGTTCCCAGCGCCGCCTTCCCCCGAGTGCCTCGCCGCGCCGCCTCCCGCCGGTGAGCTCGCCACGCGCGCTGCCCGTCAGCCGCCTCCCCTGCTGCGCGCTGCAAGCTCTGACGGCCGCCCGAGCTGCCGCGCCCACGCCGGCGTCGCCTCGCCTCCTCATTGTCGCTGTCGACTCCGGCGATCCAGATCCGGCCGGTTCCCCTCGCCGGTGAGCTCCCCCGACTACTCCGGCCGCTGTCCCCATCTTCTCCGGCGTCCACTTCGACGAACCTCGAACTGCGCGCCGCCCGGATCCAGATCCATATCCAAACCCTAGGGTTGACCTCGTTTTTCTCTAAGTCTGCACCATTTTCATGCACTTTTCATCATGCCATAACTCTGTGACCGTAGCTCCGTTTTGTGCGTGCAATATATCGAAATGTTCATATGGATGTGCTCTTCATTTTGTTCCATTGTGCCATGCTTGTTTGAGTCCATCTTGATGCCAAAGGACTTTTGCAAGAGTGCTATAAAATGTTAGTTCCTGTTACTTAGCAGATTATGAGCATTTGTCATTTTTGCTACATTTGTTGTGTGTTTCATATGGGCATGAACTCTACATGTGTTTTGGGGTATGCCATACCATCTTTACAGGGGTGTATGCCATGTATTTTTGTGATCAATGTGGTGACTAGCACAAGCATGCAATGTAGCTCTCGTGATATTGCTGATTTCAGGGACTTAGAATTTCACAAAGTCATTTCCCTGTTGTTATTTTATTGCCATGTGTTCATGTTGTTACAGTGAGATCCATGCTTCTTTTGAGTATGTTCAGTAAGGATGATTTGGACATATGTTTATGCTCTACCCATCCATGCCCCTGTTTGCATTTATGGAGTGCCCTAGCATGTCTTAATCTTGCTCTACTGTTGCTATAATATGTTCCTGGCAGATTGTTTATGTGTTAATCAATTTTTCCAAGGTTGTTGTAGTTGGTCCATGCATGCTATGAGCTTGTTCTTGCTTTGGTTAGCTTCATGAACATGTCTTATTGCTGGTAGTATGCTTAGCTTGTCATGCAAGGCTTTGTGATGAGTGAATCGAGCTCGCAAAGAGGCCTTCATAATTCTGTTTTTGCCATGTTCAGTTTTCTGCTAAGTCTGAATCTGTTATCGAAACTTGCTATGTTTACATGGGTGCCATCATATCTTCTGATCCGTTTTGGCTTATGGTCAGTAAGGGACTTTTGTTATATGCTTTGAGTAGATTCATGCCATGCCTTGTTTTGCCACGATATGTTCCTGTAGCATGTTGTTATCTCGCCCTAAACATTGCTTCCTGATGTTAATTCCTGGCATGTTGTTATTTTCACCAAGTCTGTGATGCTGATATCTTTTGCACTTTTGCCATGCTTGTTTGAACCTGCTATTGTGTGATTTAGCCGTAGCTCAGTGTTCATCTTTTGTAAAGAATCTTGAGTAGATCACTGCCATATGCTGTGTTGCTATGCTGGAGTGCAGTAGCTTAGTTTCTTGTTGCATTCTAGATGGCATAGTGCTGTTAATCACAAAATTGTGCCAATATTGTTTTGCTTGCCTTTTGCAAAACGTGCATCCGATTCCGGTGATCTTTATATTGATTTTCACCGAAATCAACTCATCTTTCCAGCGGCGCACTTGGTTTGCCAAGTTGAGGCCTGGTTCAATCTTTCCTTCCGAAGCACGCATATGCATTGCATATCGCATCCCACATATCATGCCATGTTTTGCATCATGTTGCTTGCACATTGCACCGTGATTGATTGTTGGTCTTTTGCTTGTGTGCTTGCCTTGGGTAGAGCTGGGAGACGAGTTCGTGATCAAGGAACCCGTTGAGTACGCTTACGAGGATCAAGCTTTCGTCAACTCGGAGAACTTTGCAGGCAAGATGACCATACCCTCGAAATCACTTCTATCTTTGCTTGCTAGTTGTTCGCTCTTTTGCTATGCCGCGATACCTACCACTTGCTATATCATGCCTCCCATATTACCATGTCAAGCCTCTAACCCACTTTTCCTAGCAAATCGTTGTTTGGCTTTGTTACCGCTTTGCTCAGCCCCTCTTATAGCGTTGCTAGTTGCAGGTGAAGATGGAGTTTGTTCCTTGTTGGAACATGATTATTGTTGGGATATCATTATTATATCTTGTTTACTTTAATGCATCCATATACTTGGTAAAGGGTGGAAGGCTCGGCCTTATTCCTAGTGTTTTGTTCCACTCTTGCCGCCCTAGTTTCCGTCATACCGTTGTTACGTTCCTTGATTTTGCGTTACTTATGTGGTTGGGTTATAATGGGAACCCCTTGACAGTTCGCCTTGAATAAAACTCCTCCAGCCAGGCCCAACCTTGGTTTTACCATTTGCCACCTAAGCCTTTTTCCCTTGGGTTCCGCGGACTCAAGGGTCATCTTTATTTTAAACCCCCGAGCCAGTGTTCCTCTAAGTGTTGGTCCAACTTGCCAGCCGCTGGTGGCCACCAAGGGCAACTCCGGGCTGGCCTACCAGAAGTTTGGACAATCCGGTGTGCCCTGAGAACGATATATGTGCAGCTCCTATCGGGATTTGTCGGCACATTCGGGTGGCTTTGCTGGTCTTGTTTTACCATTGTCGAAATGTCTTGTAACCGGGATTCTGAATGTGATCGGGTCTTCCTGGGAGAAGGAATATCCTTCGTTGACCGTGAGAGCTTGTGATGGGCTAAGTTGGGACACCCCTGCAGGGTTTTGAACTTTTGAAAGCTGTGCCCGCGGTTATGGGCAGATGGGAATTTGCTAATATCCGGTTGTAGAGAACCTGACACTTAATTTAAAATGAATCAACTGCGTGTGTAGCCCTGATGGTCTCTTTTCGGCGGAGTCCGGGAAGAGAACACGGTCTCGTGTTATGCTTGAACGTAAGTAGTTTCAGGATCACTTCTTGATCTTTATAGCTTCTCGACCGTGCTTTGCTTCTCTTCTCGCTCTCATTTGCGTAAGTTAACCACCATATATGCGAGTGCTTGCTGTAGCTCCACCTCACTACCTTCTTCCTACCTTAAGCTTAAATAGTCTTGATCGCGAGGGTGTGAGATTGCTGAGTCCCCATGACTCACAGATTACTTCCAAAACTAGATGCAGGTGCCGATGATTCCAGTGCAGGGGACGCGACCGAACTCAAGTGGGAGTTCGATGAGGATTCAGGACGTTACTATGTTTCCTTTCCGGACGATCAGTAGAGGAGCCCAGTTGGGGCGATCGGGGATCTATGCATTTGGGGTTGTCTTTATTTATGTTGGTTTCGTAGTCGGACCTTGATTGTATTCTGGATGATGTAATGCTATATTTATGTATTGTGTGAAGTGGCGATTGTAAGCCAACTCTTTGTCCCTTTCTTATTCAGTACATGGGATGTGTAAAGATTACCCCTCTTGCGACATGCCTACTATGCGGTTATGCCTCTAAGTCGTGCTCCGGCATGTGGGAGATATAGCCGCATCGTGGGTGTTACAGGCCATATGTAGACCGAACTTAGTAACGGTCTGTTAATGGCCCGTGAAATCAATTGGGCCCACCTGTTGCCCACTTCGATGCCGGCCTGTTAACAACCCGGGAGTTAAGAGGGCCGACCATTAACTTTCAGCATGGTAACAGACCATTAACTTAATGGGCCCACTAAAGTTCGTACATGTCTTTATGCCAAATTAGATAATTTGAGCCCATTATGACGAGCAATTATGCACATGAACAAAACCGATCAAGCAGAGGTACGACATACAGGGAAAAACATTGCACATCCAACATATATTACAGGAAATTACATCCACTTGGCATCAAAGATTGATGCCAGTGCAACTAAATGAACAGAACCTAATGATCTACAACATCACAATCTGCAACCTCAGCACGGATGACGCCCATAAGCATGTGGGCAAGTTATTGCCGCTGTTGTGTCGCATGACTCCGCACCTCTGCCTCTAAAAATTACATCACAATTATGCTACACTGTCTCTGAAAACATTGATCAGTTGTTGTGTCGCATGACTCTGCACCTCTGATTCCTCCACCATTTCCATCATTCCTTCAGCCATTAATTGGTTCACAAACATACATTTTTTCGGTTGCATTCGAGACAGAGGATACTGAACAGATTCAGATGGCGATTTTGGCAGGCTTGTATTATTGATAGTGGAGAGTGTCTCGACCACTGCATCATAACATAAATTAGGAGGGGAACCAAACAGATTATCATGAGTTATTGCCATATTACCTGGCCTATATTTATTGGAAACTAACAATGGGGTTGCCTTGCTGTTTTTAGAGTTTGTCTTCTTATCTTTAGCAGCCTGCACCAAATTAAGACACTAGCATTGCTATCATTGGCCAAGTCAGATAATAGGAAAGCAACATTGGCAAAACGAACGTTTGGGCAACTAGCCAACACCAAATTAACACAATATGGCACAACTATCATCAGCCAGGTAAGGTAATACGAAAGCAGCATTGACACAATGAATGAATGGGCAACCAGAGCAGCACTACAATTCAGTAATGTGCATGATATGAGATAGTACTCTCATGCAGCTCAGTATGCAAAACTACCAGGCAGTTTTCTTTACAAAAATCAACATTGGCGCCTTTAACATTTTGCTACAAGTAATTTTAGATCAGATAAAGGTTGGATTCATGCCAATTAACAAAATACATGTTGATGTAAAAACATAGTGATATACAACATGTACTTACATCAGCATTGGAGCACATAGAATTCCCGCAAGATATTTTCCTCGAATACAATCCCAATGAAGGAAGTATTCTATCATTAACCTTATTTTCTAGAAGAGAGATGGGTAAGAAACATGTAGAAAATATGATCAGAATGCTATAAAATTTCATGATGCGAGGATACGAACACGCTTCTTAGAATGGAGTTGACATTCTTTTGCTGGACTGGAGCGGACTAGTTCTTTGGCCACTGAAATCTGCTTATTATCAGTGGGAGTTGGGTTTCTCTGTGAAGGAGCGGTATCTATGAAAAATGCAGTTGGTTTATTATCTCCTGGCGTTTGGATCTTTTGCAAAGACCTGGTTTGTAACCCTTCAGATTCTAACATAGCCGTCTTCCCCTTGCATGCCTTATATAGAAGAATGGTGCTTCAATTATAAAACATGCTACAACAGAGATGGAATAGATACTGAAGAAGAGAAAGGCATGACATATTGACATGTATTCCCTCCATCTGGAAATAAATGGATGGGTCTAGGCGTATTGCAGTTCTAGATACATCCAGTTTTATCCATTTCTGCGACATGTAATCCGGACAGAGGGAGTATGATGTAAGAGCTACAAATACGACAGGACAACACAGTAAAAAAACACACTGAAAACCCACTGCAGAACCAAAGTGATCAAACCCACTGATATGAGATAGTACACTCATGCAGCTCAGGATGCAAAACTACCAGGCAATTTTCCTTACAAAAATCAACATTGTGGCCTTTAATCATACATTTTGCTACAACTAAATTTAGATCAGATAATGGTTGGATTCACGCTGATTAACAAAATACATGCTAATGTAGAAATATAGTGATATACAACAGGTACTTACATCTGCATTGGAGCACAGAGAATTCCCGCAAGAATCTTTACTCATAGACGATACCAGTGCAGAAATTCTTCTATCTGTTAAGCTTGTTTTCTAAAAGAGAGATGGGTAAGAAACATGTAGAAAATATGATCAGCATCCTATAAAATTTCATGATGCAAGGATACGCACACGCTTCTTACAATGGAGTTGACATATTTTTGCTAGACTGGAGGGGACTAGTTCTTTGGCCACTGGAATCTGCTAATTATCAGTAGGAGTTGGGTATCTCTGTGCTGGAGCAGTATATATAAAAACTGGAGTTGGTTTATTATCTCCTCGCGTTTGGATCTTTTGCGAAGACCTGGTTTGTATCCCTTCACATTCTAACATAGTCGTCTTCCCCTTGCATGCCTTGTATAGAAGAATGGTGCTTTAATTATAAAACATGCTACGGGAGAGAGATGGAATAGGTATTGAAGAATAGAAAGGCATGACATATTGACATGTATTCCCTCCATTCGGAAAAAAATGGATGGGTCTAGGCGTATTTCAGTTCTAGATACATCCTTTTTTATCCATTTCGGCAACATGTAATCCGGACGGAGGGAGTATGGTGTAAGAGCTAGGGATACGACAGGACAACACAGTAAAAAACACTAGTTGAATGTAAAACTGTATGCTAGCGGAATATGTGCAGAAAAAACTAAGGCAACATACATGTGTATGATTGGGAAACTAAGATGGCATTGCAACAGAGCAGTAGAACAACACTTCAATTAAAAAATGGTATGGTAGATAGATGAAGTACATATTAATGATTAACAATGCATAAGATATTCAGAAGCATGATGTCCAAATTAAGCAGATGGCATTGCGATAGAGTAGAATGATAGTACTTGAACTTGAGAACATGCTATCATGAATGGAATAGGTACTGAAAAACAGGAAGGCATGACATATTTACATGCATGATCAGCATGCTAAGCACATGGCATTGCAACATAGTAGATACACTCCAGGACATTATATGCATCTTGTACCCATATCACGGGCCAAGTTAGAGCAAGGACCTTGTGGGGTGAAGAGGATTGAACATCTTTCTGCAAGTCTTCTGAAGAACTGCCTTTACATGTTCCATCATATTGGTATCATTGAAATCAAGTTTATTGGCATTTACATTGTTCCGTGAGGTTCTTGTGGATATATCAGTGTGTGCAATTATATCTGACATGCATGGAAGACAACTAGTAGTTAGAATTATGTAATGAGTGCTTGTAGGAGACGACATAAATAGTAGGACTGGGGTTAACTAGCAGCAACAGGTCTCAAAAACTAAAGGGAGAACACAGATGAAAGCTATAGAATATGTATCATTTGTACTTGAAATTAACTAGATGGCACACAAAAGTATTAAAGAACAGCATAGGTAATACTAGAAGTGGTATAATACTATAATCACCAGCCTGTGGGATAGCACTGGCTGATGGATGATAACTATGGAACATCGTTACCTAAAGAACAAGTATCTTAGCTAAACTATGGAACAACGTTAACTCCTGAACAAGACCCGTAAGAGATCAGCATGAATATACAGTGAAATGTGATAATCTATTTTCCATGCTTAGATGAATAACAAAGCCGTAAATGTTGCACACAAGTAAGATGAGGGTACAACCTATCTGGCTGCCATCCATAGGAGTGAGCATCATGTGCTAACTTGTCGATGGCCCTGCAGTTGTTGTGGCTGTCCATGTCGGGCACGCACATTCGATGCAGGGAACTGTTGAGTGGGGACTATAGCTCCCTTCTGGTGTATGCTTCCCTTATTGGAGAAAGGCGGTGTGGCTGAAGATGCAGATAACGCATAATGTTAAGAACGACACATCTCTTTGATCTGAAGAAATACACTAAGAGATCAACATCAAGGTACGAGAGTGGTCACACGTCTGTTGACTAAAGACTAAATTGGGGTCACATGATTTTATTTTATTTTAGTACTGTCTGATCTATGCCAGATGGCTTGATGGCCATCTTGTGCCTCCCGGCTGACACTGTTAGGAATCTTCCCCGAAGAGCCAGCAACCAACGGTAGAGCAGCCTGCCTCCGCCGTCCGTGGCCCCGGCCAAAACCCCACTCCCGCCCCACCGCACTGCCGTGGTTGCGCCGCCCCCGGGCCAATCCACAAAGACTCACCGTCATCCAGATCCGGCGGCGGCAGTACCTTCAACCCATGCAACTCTAAGATATCCATCTAAGCGCTGCTTCCATGGAGAACTTGCGGCCCCGCACCCTTATGTTAGACACCAGCCAACCGACAGCCTAGGAGCTTCACCGCCTCGAGGGGTGCTGCTTCCCATTGGGAATCAATTGGCCCAGAATAAAAATTCAGACAACTGACGCCTAAATAAAGTGATTTGAGATGAGGGTGCGACCTATCTGGCGGCATGGTGAAGTAGGCAGTTCCAGCTGCCGAGTCGGTGTGGCCGGCGCGGTTGCGGTGGCGACCGGCGGCAGGGAAACAAAGATGTCGAGATGGTAGACGGCTATGGGGAAGCAGCGCCGGGACTCTGGACGGATCCGAAGTTGGAGCCGCTCCGGCGCCGTGAACAACGACGGGGGTGAATCGGCTCCAGCACGGTTCACGCGACCGTCGTCGAGGCAGCTCCAGCAACACGGAGTAAGATGCACACGACCCAGTGCACGACGGCAAATGGACATCGTCTCCGGCATTAGGGAGGAGGGTGGCTGTGAAATTGGTGCGGTGGGGGCACCCTGGAGGAGGGGTGAGGTTTCGTGGCTCGGGAGAAGGGAGCTTCCGGGGAGAAGGTGGTTTGGCGCTCACGAGGTATGAATGGGGGGGGGAATTGGGAGGGGAGTGGAACCATGTTTTACGGACGCATTTGTCTGAAATGTGAGGGGGAGTTATAGTTCTACCCCTGCCTTTAGGCTTCTTGGCTTGGGTCTGTGTACTGAGGGTCGGGGATAGTAGAGTAACTTTGCTTCTCCCCAAATAGTGGGCAGGAGCGATTTCGGGCGAGGAGGGCGTGCTTTGAAATATAGTGAGCGCGAGCGATTTCGGGCGAGGAGAGCGTGTTTTGAAATAGTGGGCGCGAGCTATTTCGGGCGAGGAGAGCGTGTTTTGCCGACCATGGTTTATGAATTATTCGGCACATGTCATTTCGGCCGAGGAGAAGGCGCGCTTGGATGAAGTTACGAACCTACCCTCGATGTACAACAGGACGATTGATGCGTGTCCCACATGGGATGGTAATTTCGCGTCTCCCATTTATTTGCTCGGGAATTCCACCAAGCAGAGGATGTTTAATGGTTCGTTCAAATTTTGGGAGAACGGGCATCCACATCTACCTTACCAAGTCGATTCGAATCAAATTTTGAAATATTAGCTTGCCACTTCTTTTTTAGATGGAGAGATGATGCTCGGGAGTAATGTGTTTTTACATGCTCGTTACTAGCGATTTACTATATGACAAATAGTTGACCCACTCAAAAACGGGAATCAAACCCAAAATGAAATATCTCGATTCAGTGAAATAGCTCGTTCGCCAGGTCAAAATAGTGAACTGAATCCAAAATTGAACACCTCAATCGAGTAGCATGTTGTACAGTATTATAGTACTCCATGAACATGTTGAAAGCCAAATTAATGAACTTGTTTGATATACGCATATATCCGTTCATGTGTGGATTGCAGACAACATGTTCTCCAATTTAAATATTTGAATGCAAGTTTATATCGAAACATGGTTTATATCAGTCTTTGATGCATAAAACACGACCCCCCCTCTCCCGTACTCCTGCTCTCTCTCTCTCTCGCTAACAATCTTCAATTCTGTCGCACACATCCAACACACAAACCTTGTTGGTCCCTCTCGCTTTCTCTCCATCTCTCTCTCTTTGTGTGTGTGTGTGTGGGGGGGGGGGTGGTCTTTCTAGTTCGCATGCATATATACTCCATCTATAGGTCTCTCTCGCATACTATGTATGATTCTCTAGTCCAAGCTAGATATCTTGGGTGCACTCATCATACACACACAAATTCCTTGGTTCGTTGCCCGTAACTCTCTCACACACCACTCTGTCATCTCGGAGCTCTCCCCCTCTCTCTCAAACTCTCCATCTACCTGGGTCACACATACACATGCATATCTCACTCGCACTTGATAGGCCCATCTAAAACTCTATCTCTCTCCCTCGTTCTCTCTCCATCTCACATGCACACACACACAATATCATGCCTAGCTTGCCAAGTATGATGGTCTCTCACTCAATTGTAGGCACACGCAGTCCCCCCTATATGTATATGACAAGCTAATCTTAGTATCCATCACAAAGATGTGCATGGTCTATCTCGATTTCTCTTGGGGTATCTTTCTATGGCGCACGCACCTCCCTTGATCTCCCACCCATATAGTCCCCTCACGATCTCGAGGGGATCTATCTATCACAAACACACCCTCTCGCCCTCCCCAAGCGTCCATGTTCTCCATGTGTTCATCTCGACCTTTGTTCCTTGTTGGCTAGACCTCTATTGGACATGTGCTATAGGGGTGTCTCTCTCCGTTGCAAACAATCACACACTATCTATCTTCGTGTATCTCCTTGCCTCTCTTTTCTATCTCGGAGATGCATGCGTGAGATGTTCGCCTAAGAAACGAAAAAACACACACTCTCTCTAATATATCGTTTGTTGTCACTTTCTCTTTCACACACATACTCTTTTTGCACACTTACTCATTCTCCTTCACACGCACTTGATCTCTCTCGACTTAGGCACTCTCCTCGGTCCATAGCATATTGATTTATTGAAAAGTCAAACACCACAAAGTTTGACCATGTACATGGAGAAAAACAATTACATCTAGAACGGCAAACATATACCATTAGATTCACCATGAGATGTAGTTTCGTATGATGTATCTTTGGTATTGTAGATATAAATAACATTTGCGTAAACCTGATCAAAGTTTCCAAAGTTTGACTTCTAAAAATTTTACATGCACTGCATTATCGAGCAGATGGAATATCTCTTTCCCCTCTCAGCTATCTGCCGCACCACTCAGCATTATCGGGGCTCCTCAATCTCTCTCAAACTTTATATCTCCCTGGTTCACACATACACATGTCTCGCTCGCGCTATACATATAGACTCATCCAACACGCTCCGCCCTTGTTCTCTCTCTATGTGACACGCACCCCCTAATAAGTACCATAACCCCTCGCTCCATCATAGGCGCAAGCACTCCCCCTAAGTATGATTATCTCTCACTAGCCATCAGGAACACACGTATTGTCTCCTTCCATCCATACGTCTATCTCGATATCTCTCGGAGTATCTTCTATCGCGCACACACCTTGTCACTCGATCTCCCACCGATGTAGTCCCATCACGATCTCCAGGGGATCTCTCTATGACAAACATACACTCTCTCCTCCCATGTCTGCATTTTCTCCGTATGTCTCTCTCGCCCTCTCTCCCTTGTTTGTTAGACCACTCCTGGCCACGTGCTAGGGTTCTTGCTCTCTCGGTTGCAAACAACCACACACTATCTCCTCACCTTGCTTCCGTTGTCGAAGATGCATGTGTGATATGTTTGCATAAGACACACACGTTTTTTCTTGACTTTTATAGAGTGTTGTCCATGTCTCTTTCACACACACTTTTTTCACTCACTCTTTCTATTTCACTCTCTCTCTCTAGTTAGGGACTCTCACGTCCATAAGCATATGGATGTTTTGAAAAGTCAAACCTCAGAAAAGTTTGACCAGGTATATGTGGAGAAAAACATTTACATCTGGAACGATCATTAGATTCATCACAACATGTACTTACTTCATACTATCATTTATCTTTGGTATTGTAGATATAAGTAATTTGTTTATAAACTTGGTCAAAGTTTCAAAAGTTTGACTTTAAAAAAAATGTTGGAACTACATTATCGAATGGAGGGAGTAGCTCTTTCTCTCTCTGCTATCTCTCACGGGCCTCCCCTCTCACTCGAACACTCTATACCGACAGATTATACACTCACTGTTTCAGTGTATAGTTCCGTATATTGTTTAGTTGACCGGTCAACCAGTCCACATGTTGCCTTGTCAGCTCGTGTTCTGTATCTTCGTGTGCTGGCCCATGTGGCAGTGGGTGAAAATAAGTAAACTAGAGGCCCATCTGACACGCGGTGAAGTAAACAAAGTTGAAACCACTCGGGGTAGCACCCCGCACGCTAGTAAATTGAGGGCGCATTAAGGACACACTTCTTCCGCGTGAAGGCCGCACTCGCGTACAATTCACCACTACGCGGCGGCATGCACAGAAGGACGCACTCGCGCACACTCAGCACACAACACACACCAGCACACGTGTACACCGGCGTCGCTGCCGGTTGAGATGGACGGCGAGGCACTAAACAAGCGAGGCCGCTCGAGCCAAAACCGCATCCGGTGAGCCTAGACTTCATCAGTAGCCTCCCCGACGACATGCTGCTCGTCATCATCGGCCTCCTCCCCACCAAATCTGCCGTGCGGACCGCCCTGCTCTCCCGGCGGTGGCGCCCCCTCTGGCGCCACGTCCCCCTCAACCTCACCGTCGACAACTGCCTCTGCGACGGGGATTGCAAAGGTATGGCTGCAGTCTCCAAGATCCTTTCATCGCACCCTGGGCCAGCCAGACGCCTTGACATCCGCATGTTCAGTACCAACTGCAAGGTCCAACCCATGTTCGACGAGTGGTTCTTATCCCCAGCCCTAGATCAGCTCAAGGAGCTCAACTTTGAAGCTGGACGATGTCGCTCTCTGCCGCCGTCTGTGCTCCGCCTTGCGCCAACACTGCGCCGGCCAACTTCAGCTCCTGCTATCTTCCCCAGATTAATGTTGCGCCCGCCCTTCTTCTCCCTCAACTCAAGCAGCTCGACCTCTTCGACGTTGTCATCTCGAAGAAGGCTATGGAGCACCTGCTCCGCAGCTGTACTGTGCTCGAGTACCTTCGTCTTGAGCAGATCCACGGGTTCATTAGCCTCCACATCGCCTCGACGAATCCCCGATGGATTTATGTGTCTTGCTGGCCCTGCAACAAGACATCAATTGGAAAGAGATCACTCCAGCTGTTCCATGTTATGGACATTGAGAATGCGCCTTTCCTTGAGAGATTGCTTGTGTCGGATCTAGAAGGTCCAACAAAATCAGGGTCATTGACAGCGTTGGTGCACTCATCTTCCCAATTCTCTGAACTCTTTATTGGATCCGTAATCGTTTAGGTACAACACTCATCTTCTTCTCCGTATTCTTGAAATTCACATTTTAAATTTCATCTTGATGTATTTACGACCGTCTTCCAGAAAATGATTCCTACAAGCGTGACCCAGTCTATGCGCATAGTGAAGATCTTGGCAATAAAATCTATTGGCCCCAATCTAGATCAAGGTGTTGGATTCCTTACATGCTTTCCGTGCACGGAGAAGCTACTCATCAAGGTGAAACTTCTTTCCTATTAGTAAACGGTAATCACAATGTAGCTCAATTTTTTTGTAACTTTCCCAAATTACGATGACAAGTGTAGTGTTCAAAACTGCATCTACGCACTGCACCTAAAGAAATGTCTTTAGTATTTTTTCTCACGTTATCCCCTACATCGTTTCTTTGTTGTAATAATATAGTAGCCTAGGCTAGTCATAGTGGAAAGTAACTTAGACTACTCCAGTAACTCTATGGTTACCCTAAGAGAAAGTACTACCTCCGTCCTGGTTTACTTTTCCTATTTTGTAGTATCAAAATTTGTCCATAGATTTAACTGACAAAATGTTAATCCAGGTCACTAAGAACTATATCGTTGGATTCGTATTTGAACATAATTTCAAATGGTGTAATTTTTAGTGACATGCATTGGCATTTTCTTACGTAAATCTATGGTCAAAATATTATACTAAATAAGAGATAGTACAAAAGTGGGCTATAACGGCCCTCCACTATGTAGGCCAAAACACGTGCCAAATTCACTTGTGATGCATTTGGCATCGATGCCCCTCCATTTCTCACCTGGTGCCCCAATCTGGATCACCTACTTTGCTCCGGTGCCAAATTAACTCACGCAATGAAAAAACACTTGCGTGGGAGAGAGAGAGAGGACCGAGGCAATAAAAAAAACTTGTTTGGGAGAGTGAGAGCCTAGTGTAGTTGGTTTGATTGATTTGTTTATACATGTGGGTCTATGTGCACAGCGGTGCCAACTCTCTCACATCGCGAGAGCGGTGCCAAAATCTTTTGATTTGACATCGATGCGCATTATGTGGCATAATTTTGCGCAATATGGCATCGGCTACATAGTGGAAGGCAACAAATGCCCAAGCTCTTCACGTACTCCTAGGTAAATGATAGGAAATAGAAAGAGAAAGAGAGAGAGAGAGAGTGAAAAAATATCACTAGCCAACCAACCCTATCATATGAGCGAATGATATTGGTACCTCTTGATGACACGACAATCTTATACAGCCAACTGCTCTAATATGTTCTCTTCTTTTGCAGATAAAAAAAGACCCAAAAGTAAAAAATGTGCTGCACTATAACAATCTCATTGAATGCCTTGATCTCCATCTTACAGAAATTGATTTGATCGACTACCGAGGCAGCACATCATAGATTAAATTGGCCAGGTTCTTTGTTCTGGAGGCAAGTATGCTCAAGGTAATGAGGTTTGGCGTTCTCTGGCGCAATAAAGAATGGCGTGCTGATCACCGCAACTGTCTAAGCCTAAATGACAAAGTCTCCGCAGAAGCTGAATTTGTTTTTGAAACATCAAGTGGCCAGAGACTCGAAAACTTATTTGCCCATTAGTGACTTGTTAGGGCGGTGGATTTTAGTTTGTACGATAATGCTGCATCCACCTAAAGTAACGAAAGTTCTTACATAAACTTCCTAGTAATTCCCTCTTCGTAGGTTCAACATTACTCCTAACATTTGTAATATCAGTTTGAAACTTGTAATATTGCCGTGTCCTATTCCTGCATTTTCAAAATCCTGCGAATCAAATAGGTCCTGAGTTGGTGATGATGTTGTGCCTGCCATCTTTCACCAATAGCTGTCGGATCTAGATTTGACGCATACAAACCAAACTTCTCTAGTTTTGCAAAAAGATGCCCGCACTTGTTCCCTATTTACAAACAACTCCTTGTATCTCACAATCAGCCTTATCTCCTCCCCACCACATCTAGAAGGCCATGGAAAAATCTGGCGCGATGCCGTCCACCCCCCAATATTGGTCTTCCGTGCAATGCACGAGCATTTATGCACGGGAAATTATGTCGAACACGGCTAGTTGTAAGGAGGCTAGGTCTACAACCATGATCATAGTGACTGCAGACAGTGAGGCTGACTATGGTATGCCGAGCACGGCGCCCATACTCAGTTGTCATCTCCGGCGTAGGGTCTTGTCACTTCACTGTGAGGAGCAACACGTAATAATTTGACCAACGAGTAGTATAGTGATACTACATTGGTAGTACTACTACTAGTACTAGCACCACCGTCTAGATTTAGTAGTACTACCACGCCCATCTGGATTTAGTATTTGACTAGCAATATCTAGTAATGCATGTCACAAAAATGTACTACTCCCTCCGTAAATTAATACATGGTGTATTGTTTTATTCCTATCGGCGAGATAACTTAATGTATGTTTTCTACTTAATAGGATTACATGCAATGAACTAACCGCCGCATGTGATGTTTGGTAGTATCAAGTCATTGAAAGCATGCACGGCCCACATCTCTCATTGGTTGATATGTCACGAAATAAGAAACAAGGAGGGAGTTAATGTACCGTTCCTAAGTGTTTTGGGATTATTTGGTTTTTGTAAGGTGACTTACACAACATTTTTGATTACATGCATTAACATTTTATTAGTTAAATCAAAGGTCAAAACTTGGCGCAAAATGCAAAGGGGACCAATAAACCAGTAAACATCAAAATTCTCTCATTTGGCCCCAACTAGAGGTCTAGTGAGATGACTATACTTCACCGGCACGGAGGGGGACACAGCTTCATTGACATACTACACCTGCCTTTGGGTGTATGACACGTGGGCGCAACGGGTGGATGGCCAACCTGTCATACAGCCAAAGGCAGGTGGAGTAGAGGGGCGAGGAGTAGATGGCCAACACGCACGTGAATTCAACGCAGTCTGCACTTCTCATATAAAGGCTCCCGCCAGTCCAATCTACGAAATTCTATGCACCTACGCACCCAAGGGCAAGAGTGATCACTCCAATCACAAGATCAGTTGTCTAGAAGCTAGACCCATGGAGGCGATGAGCGCAAGCATTAGCCGGCTGTGCCAGATGGTCCATGACGCCGGCCTGCGGCCCGGCACCAAGGAATGTCTCCAAGTAGTGCTTGAGGCCGCCAGGGCGATGGGCCGCTTGGACGACAACTTCGTCTCCTTGTTCGACGAGGTCCTCGTCGGCTTCCTCGACAAGTTCACCATCATCAAGAAGCTCGCGGATGACCTTGACGTACGCATCCAGCCTACGCACCCAGGCTCTGCGATGTCTGCCACCCTCAACGGACTCTATGGTGACAACCTCTTCGACGCACTGGTGGCCCTGAGACAGCCCGCCATCGCGCTTGCCGCGCAGCGCCTGGTGCAGGAAGACACCATCGACATAATCACCCAGATCTACACGCAAATCGTCTACAAGGACTACTACATGCAAGAGGAGGACGATAGGATGCTAACCTTCTTGGACCGCAGGGCAACCTTGGACGGCATTGTTCAGAAGCACATTGAGCTTGCCGCCAATGCCGCTACTCCTCACACATCGGTTGGTGACCCGGTGCACTAGCGCGTGAGGATGTCGTTGATGGATACGCATGTATCTTTATCTTTCCGTCAAATCCATGTAGTAGTATATGGTACTACTAGTAATTATCTTAACTTTCACATCAACTTCATAATTTTCGTACGTGCTCCATGCATGAACCACGGCAGAACCAAACTTCTCATTACTCTAGGGAAAATTGTTATTTCTATCTATTGGTCGCGCCATGGAGCAGAACCAAATTTTGCAAGTTACAAGTTCAAAAGGAAAAGCCTGCTGTGTTCGCGTCACACCCCACACGGTTGGTCCAGCACGCCGCTCAAGGGGGAATGCGTGCTGTGTTGCATTTTCACTTACAAGTGGGACCACAGTTGAGCAAACCGATTATTGGCAAACCCCCACCCTGCCCACTGCGCGATGGCTGAGAAAACAAGAGGGAGAAGAGATGGCTTTAGCATGGACTCCAAGAAAATTGGTGTCAGATGGGACTCGTGTGGGTGGCGTGTGCTGTACTGCTAGACATGAATGCTAGTTATGGCCCATGCCACCCCACTATATTGAGGTGCTGGTTACAGAGAATAAATTTCCCGGAGTTCGTGCTCAGCCCTCCTCTATCTCTCTTCTTAGTCAGCCAGCAGACGCGCGGAACCCATCGTCTGTTTGCTCACATGCAGTCCCACATGTCAGTGAAAGCGCAAGAGGACCCATTGAACCTACACATCTTTCACCTCGACGTGTTGGTGATGAAAAACAAATCCAATAAAGATCTTCGGTGGCCGCTCTTGGAGTTACTCAAGAGTAGCAAGATTCTATTTACAGTTTAACCCAAGATGCACATCACGTGGCTTCAACTACCACTTTATTTTCTTGCATGACCCGACCTGGATGCTGGATGTCCCACGTGTCGGTAAAAGGAGGAAGAACTCAACCAAATCTTCGGTTGTGCTCTTGGATTAGACTAGTTGTGCTAACTTAAAATTTTATTGTGTAGAATGGATGCAAGTTTTGTTATTGGGAAGAAGATTACAACGATATATTGATAGAGCGCAATTTAGTAGATGTTCTAGCACTTTTAACTAGCATAGAGGCTAGAGATGAGACTAGTGCACTTGTTGATAGAATAGAGGCTAGACACGTCTACTTCTTTACACTCAAAGAAGAAAGAAGCACGCAAGATCGAGCCTCCGTAGATCAACAATGAATGCATCGAGAAGGCACTAATCCAACTTACAGGAGCAATTATGGAAGTTGGATATATTCTAAAATGTATTCTTGTGGTTCTTGTTTTCTTTGGTCTTGCTTTTCTAGTCAAAATTTTGGTGATGTACCAAAAAATCGATGATGAAAAAAGATATGTGTTTGCAAAGAAAAATGTACGCGGCCAGGATGCTTCCGCGCGTTCGGTGCATGGCCACCGCATCCAAGAAATGGCCCGGACACGACCCCATTGCCCAACCCAAACAGACAAAATCCTGGCAAAATGGAGGTCCGTTTGGGGTCGTGCTTTGGAGTTGGCCTTACAAGTGGGACCGCTGTTGAGGAAACCGACTATCGGCAAACCCCCAACTCGCCTGCAGCGGGATGGCTGAGTTAGAGAAACGACGAGGTTGAAGAGATTGCTATAGCACGGACTCCAAGAAATATGGTGTCAGATGTAAGTCGTGCTGGTGGCGTGTGCCGTACTCCTAGATGTGAATGCTTGTTCTGGCCCATGCCACCCTAATACTCATACTACTGTACTTATAGTAGTAGTAGTAGTAGCAGTAGTAGTAGTAGTAGAAGTAGTAGTAGTAGTAGTAGTAGTAGTAGTAGTAGTAGTATCGAGGATTCGAGGTGCTGGTTACGTACAATGAACACATTAACATATGGCCCACCTCACACTATGGCCAAATTTCCTGGAGTCTGTGCTAGGTTAAAAAGTGTTCTTTGTGAGAATGGGTGGCTGGTTTCAAGTTTAAAACTTGTTCTATGACGTATGTAGACATAGAGATAGTGCAGCACATAATGCCTTTCAAATCCTCATAGCCACTATCCTACTGCAACAATTCTCGTGTGAAGCTAGTACAAATAGTTTACTATTGTTTATTGGCCTCATCCGATAACCTGTTGCAATGCACGTACAATTATGTATTCAGAAAATATTTTTTTGCCTCATCGCAGCACCCACTCAGAGAAGCGACTCGAAAGCCATTCATAAATTTAGTAAGTTTATCATAGGCATATCATTTTATTACATACAACAGGTCATCAACCCACAACGACAACGAGGATACATTATAAATACTAAAGTTTTCATCACACAACAAATAACAAGCAATGAAATGAACTTCAACTCAACCAATCCTCGGCGTTGGAAACACTTGCTTTTAACCACAAGCGATTCTCTGGGAAGAGCCAGCTACTGTCAATCTCGAGACCAACGCAGGACTGATCATCCAGGCTGAAGCGGCCTACTATATCAGGGCCAGGGTAGTGAACCACCGCAATGTCTGATGTATAGATATGGTTGCTTCTCATAAATGGTATTAATGTTGTGTCAACAACAGTTGGATTGCCTTTCACCATCATTGGATAGTTTTGTCCAAGGGAGAAGGTGTTGGCGCTAGCACACTAGTATCCATCCCGAATACCATGCAACGGGTGTTGGAATAGGTCCAGAGAGTGTGACCATGGGAGACAACACCTGCTCCCTCAGTAGTAGCATCAGAAGTGGGCTGTATACATACAAGAAGGGGTGATCCATCGGAATTAGTTGCCAGCCGCCAGAGAGCAAATCGGCCCTGCTCGTCCTCATGCTCGTGATCATCACCATCGTCATCTCCCCCTTGGTTATAAAAATTTGCAAGTACAGGTGGTGGAATGTTCACAGGACCTTGGAAACATAAGAATAAGGTTAATTAGTAGAGAAGGGAAACTTGCTAACTTGCATGCATGTGGATGAAACAATTATAATTACGGTGGAAGACAAACATACCGAAACTACGAGGATCCCATCCAAAAACAGTGCCACGAGTGGTGGCAGCAAACACAAGACCCTCGTATTGAATTGTATCACAGTACACATCCGTGTATAGAAACTGATTTGAGCAATATCCATCTAGTCGAACCACGAAGGATGGCAACAAGATTGTCGAAGATAGCAACAACTTGATAGTTCTTGTAATTCCAGAGCGGTTGGGAACTCGACAAATTGCTATCTTCCGTAGACCACAGTCACCATGATCATATTTGAACATATGAAGATCATCTGTGTGCTCAACCTTAGGGCACTCGGAGATTTTTGGAAGTGGGATCCACTGACGAGTGTACACATTCACAAGTACCCACTCGCAATTGTACCCAATATAAACAACCTAATATCCATTTGCGCCAGCCTAGGCCTTACCCTGAAGCGATGGCATCTTGACATCACACACATCATTATCAAGCGGCATCAACTTGCACAAGGCGAGGCCTCCGTCGTCCGTGCCCATGCGAATAGGCTTATAGCGAAGAAGATAGGGGAGATCAAACTGCTCCTGGACCCTTGGGTTCCTTGTAATGATGTTGTTAGTTGAGTCGAGAATGGGCTTGAACGAACCTGCCATGCTAGCCGAGGTGATGATGTCGCACCGATCAATGAGTTCCCCCACCACGTCATCTTTCAGACCGGGGCAAGAATAACGGGGTCATTTCCGGCTTGTTCCCTCCATGGAGAAGACGATTGAACAATGGCAGAAGGAAGGGTGAAGGCAAATGGAGGAGGAAGGAAGAGCGTGCGACAACAGTTCCAAATTGAGAGGGAAAGGCGATGTGTCGATGGACGGTTGCCAGTTTGCGACGGTACACGAAGAGGCGCCCCGGCCTACACGTACTTTCAGAAATTGTACAAAAGGACTCGCCTCATCTCACTGACATGTTGGAACGGGACCACATGTCAATGAAACATGGTGTGTAATTTCTTGTGCAAAATTTGATCTGGCCGCGTGGCCCGAGGTGCCGCATTAGTTATCGACCTTTATTTTTTAACATACAATCTGAGTGGATAGCTCCTGTGGTCATCACACATTAGCGGATATATAGGTGGGCTAGGTGGGCAGGCGTCAACAATCTAAGTGCTAAAAGAGTTGATCTCAAAAAAAGAGTTGATCCAATGCTTGGTTTTGTTTGGATTTTCCAACTATGACCATGGGATAGAGTGAATCAATGGCTTACGTTCAAAGTTATTCTCATACTATAGAATGGTATAGGAACATGGAGAGATTTGGTTGATTTTATATCGCTGAATAAAATATTATGAGTGCAGACGCTCCACTCCGAGGTTTTTTGCTCCTTCTTGGTCGTCGGGAATCTCTATGTTCTTCCACTCTTTCATCTAAGACATGAGCTTTGTTCATCCTTTTGCCGACAGGCGGGACATCTATATGCATCCATTTTACAAAATCATCCTATATGCCTCCATGACACGCAAGACATCTATCATCAAGGTGGCATGTCATGCAAGAAAATGGAGATACGAAGTGCATAAGTGAGTCGTGCACTTCGATGGCACCTAGTACTACTATGCAATATTTTTCTCCTCGATGGCACGTCAATAGTGCACGTACTCAATGACAGAGCATGGGATGGTAGCCAAGGACATGGTCGGCCTTTTTTGAAGAGAGTACTAATAAATAACTTTGATGTGTCCCATCAACTCGTAGAACGACAAGAAGCTTGCTTGCAATGCCTTCTCCCTCGCCAACGCGTGCGCGGTGGCTCGCAGCACGAGGAGAAACTTTTGCTTACAAGCGGTGGAGGTGCAGCAGTTCATTTGGTGTCAGATTTCCAGAAGTACGACTATAGTACCATTATTATTCTTCGACTTCCGAAGAGGAGAAGAGCCAAGCGCAAGGTCACCTACTAACTTAGTACAGTACTACTATAGCCAAAGCTGGTCTAGCCTTTTAGAGCATGGTTAATTAATATAGGTGGCTCTTGCAGCGGCATATCATTTAGAGCAAGTACTCTCTTCGTAGGAACAAAGGAAGTGAAACAAAAGTTGGAGTGGATGCTAGATTTCCAATTAAAACATGATTACATAGGAAAAAAATCCTATAGCATTCTATCATATGAATCAAAGGACCAATGTAGGAAAATTATGAGGGGGGTCTCTCCAACAGTGTTCCTCGGCTCGCACCTAGCATCACGGTGGTCGAACTTGGAGTCATTCATCTCAGATCTGGACACAAGGTGACGTGACCTCTCACTTCCTCCGCCATTTGAAGCGGTGCGCCGGTGGAGGGCTAGCATACTCCAATATTAGGTTGGCTCTATGTGATGTGGCAACTTCATATACTAACCGGATGTTGGGTATACTACTACGGTACTCACACTCCAAGAAGTGACTCGACAACCATTCATAAATTGAGTCTATGACATGCATTTGCAAATTTACCATTCATTACATACAACAAGTCATCAACACACAACGACAACGAGGTTACATGTTGGATTATAGATTATTTCCAAACAAAACATTCTAGTAATTACTGAAGTTTTCATCACACAACAAATAACAAGCAATGAAATGAACTTCAACCCAACCAATCCTTGGCGTTGGAAACGCTTGCTTTGAACCATAGGTGCTCTGGGAAGGGCCAACTATTGTAAATATCGAGAGCAGCGCAGGACTGATCATCCAGGCTGAAGCGGCATATATCAGGACCAAGGTAGGGAACCACCGCAATGTCCAAGGTATACATATAGTTGCTTCTAATAAATGGTAGTAATGTTGTGTCAACAGCAGCTGGATCGCCTTTCACCATCATTGGATAGTTTTGTCCAAGGAAGAGCGAGGTTTCTCCAAGACTATCAATACTGTACGAGGGAGAAGGTGTTGGCGCCAGCACACTAGTATCCATCCCGAATACCCTGCAACGACTGTTGGAATAGGTTCGGAGAGGGCGACCATGGGAGAGAACACCTTCTACCTCAGTAGTAATAGTCATAGTGCACTGTATACAGACAAGAAGAGGTGATCCATCGGAATTAGTTGCCAGGCGCCACTGAGTATATAAGTTCTGCTCCTCCTCATGCTTGTGAACATCACCATCGTCATCTCCCCCTTGGTTATAATTTTTTTCAAGTATAGGTGGTGGAATGTTCACAGGACCTTGGAAATACAAGAAGAATGTTAATTAGTAAAGGGAAACTTGCTAACCCGCATGCATGTGGATGAAACAATTATAATTACGGTGGAAGACAAATGTACCGAAACTACGAGGATCCCATGCAAAAACAGTGCCACGAGTGGTGGCAGCAAACACAAGACCCTCATATTGAATTCCATCACAGTACACATCCGTGTATAGAAACTGATTTTTCAACAATATCCATCCAGTCGAACCACTAAGGACGACAACAAGCTTGTCGAAGATAGCAACAACTTGATAGTTCTTGTAATTCCAAGAGCGGTTGGGAACTCGACAAATTTCTATCTTCAGTAGACCACAATCACCATGATTGTATTTGAACGTACATAGATCATCTGTGTACTCAACCTCAGGGCACTCGAAGATTTTTGGAAGTGGAATCCACCGACGAGTGTACACATTCACAAGTTCCCACTCGCAATTGTACCCAATATAAACAACCCAATATCCATTTGCGCCAGCCTAGGAATTACCCTGAAGTGATGGCATCTTGACATCACACGTATCATTATCAAGCGGCATCAACTTGCACAAGGCGAGGCCTCCGTCGTCCGCGTCCATGCGAACGGGCTTATAGCGAAGAAGATAGGGGAGATCAAACCGCTCCTGGACCCTTGGGTTCCTTGTAATGATGTTATTAGTTGAGTCGAGAATGGGCTTGAACGAACCTGCCATGCTAGCCGAGGTGATGATGTTGCACCGATCAATGAGTTCCCCCACCACGTCATCTTTCAGATCGGGGCAAGAATAACGGGGTCGTTTCCAGCTTGCTCCCTCCATGGAGAAGACGATCGAACAATGGTAGAAGGAAGGGTGAAGGCAAATGGAGGAGGGAGGAAGAGCGTGCGACAACAGTTCCAAATCGAGGGGGAAAGGCGAAGAGTCGGTGGACGGTTGCCAGTTTGCCATGGTACACGAAGAGGCGCCCCGGCCTACACGTCCTTTTGGAAATTGTACAAAAGGACTCGCGGTCGTCTCACTAATATGTTGGAACAGGACCACATGTCAATGAAACATGGTGTGTAATTTCTCATGCAAAATGCGATCTGGCCGCGTTGGCCCGAGGTGCCACATTAGTTATCGACCTTTATTTTTTAATGGCGTGCCGTTCAGTTTTGAAGCATGACTAACTGGTACTATTTGTAGACAAAATATAAACTACTCTACCACTACTCCACCTCTAGTACTAGTAGTATAAAAAGATATATAGGCTGGAGCTTCAGAGCTCTCTTGCTAAGGGTTGCCCACTTGCCTCTCACACTATCAGCCTCTCTCCAGATCTAAAAAAGATGGCCTCTCCCTCCCTCCTCACCGGTGGTCACAGATCTACCGGGGAAGAAAAGGACGTGCAGCATTGACGCACTCGTCGTCGGCGAGCGAGGTCACGCACTGACGACAATGCCGTCCTCTCTGACCTAACGCCCGCGCGGGATGGCCTCCGCCCCCAAGCTCACTGCCGTAGTGCATGCGGAGGATGACAACCACGAGCGAAGCCACTTCCCACCGACCCTCAGGTATGCTACCTCTTTTCGAACCATACCCTTATTCTATTGCCACGTCGCTACATGTGGATCTTTTTCCACTCCACCATCTTCCCAATTTCCTATCCTCCGCTCTGCTGGTCACGCAGACAAAAACCTTAATTTGCACTATTAAAGGAAACCCTACTTCATGCAGACTAATCAATGCATGGGTTGAATAAGGAAAGGAAGGGAGACTCTACTAACCAAGAGAGTAGGCATCAAACCCGCATCTAGGTTTAAAAGGGGAAATAAGTAGCTAAGGAACGAGTCTCATGTCTCTTGGTTGAAGAAGGGTAGAAAGGCATGACAACGCAATAGAGAATGACCAAGTCGATCGGTTTGTTGTCCTCACATAGGAAAAGGGTGCCTAAAGAGAACAAAAATGGGACGTAATCCACATATGCTGCCTGGATATTTGTTGCTCTGGGCAACCATACCTCCCTCACCACTCTATGCGTCCGTGGAGGTACATCATACTGGTGCGCCCACTGTCCGAATGGGTCTCCCATACTCTTATTGCCACTTTTTTCTGTTAGTATAATGCCACCGGTAAAGTCAACCAATGCTACTGCTAAAGTGATGCCACATTTAACTAATGCCACACTCAGTCTAATGCCACCGATAAATTTAAGCAATGCCATTTAATGTCTCTATTTCAGGGTTAGCTATTGATTGTGGATGTATTAAAGATTTTTCAGCTAAGGCATTCTAATGTTGTTGCACAACCAGTATACCAACGATGAAACTTGTTACTACCTTCAGATTTTTGCACTGTTAATGCTTATAGATTACATACCTCACTTTCATGAGATATGTCAATTTTTTTGTACAGTGTCAACTAAATGCCAAGGCACCGATGTCATTTGATTTTGGTTAAACTGCACAAAAAATTATGAAGACAAGAGGAAAGGTCAAGAGTGCGCACCTCCTCCTTTGGCTATTGTATTGATTCGTTCGATCAAGTTTTTATGTTTGATCGATTATCAAGATTGGGATAGCAATTTTTCATGTCCACTCGAGTTCAAAATGATATTTACCTTGAAGGTACATGGTTTGCAATTTTTTAATACTGTCATTAGTTAATAATGCTAGTTACCTTTAGACTTTTGTATTTGGTTTAATGCTCTTGCACAGCTAGTATACCAATGCTGAAACTTGTTACCTTTACATTTTGTATTGCTATTTCTTATAGAAATCTTCCAGTGCTAGAGCTTATGGAAATCTGCTCAGTAAAACCATTGTACTGTAACCTGTAATAAAATAACTACTCTACTGTTTCACTAGCCACTGGATTAGTGTATATTTGTACTATTCGAATGGTGTTACATTAGCGTATGGACATATATAAAGTGTGGCAAGCTTTCCCAGATATGTGCTCAAGAAAACTACTACCTGTTTTTCTAAATACTGGACGTTTGGGTACTTTAAATTGAACTGCGAAAACGTATTATATTAAGGAACAGAGGGTGTAGAGTTCACTCAAATTATCCCGGTAAAGCTAGTCACACCTTTGTTAAAATTAATGTTCATTATGTTATCAGAGGAGGTCTGTATGTTTGTCTCTAATAACTGTCGACTACATACCTGACATCATGATGTAATGTTAAGTCATTTGTTTTTGTACAGTGTCACTGAATTGTCAAGGCAGTGATGGCATTTTATTTTAGTTGAACTGCACAAAATATGCTTAAAAGAAGAGGAAAGGTCAGGAATCGATCATTATTTCAGAAATAACTATATATGCCTTTCTGACATCAGCCGATGTTGCCTTATTTATTCCTTCAAACAGGTGGTTAGAAACAGTCTTGCTACCTTTTCCCATTAAGAAATTGAAATGCTTATATTTTTGAGTCTATGCTTCAACTAGTGCCACTTTTATAGTAATCACACTTTCAATATCTATGCAAACAGGGATGCTCGATTTTAGTGGAACTGCACAAAAGGTCCAACTGGTTCAACATTACACTACAAAAAATACACTTCCGTGATGATACGTGTTTGTCACAGTAGGTCGCGTTTTTTGTCATGCATGTACATCCATGACAAATTTATGAAAGAATCAAGATAGTCATACCTGTGCTGTCGTAGAAGTGTTCCATGACATTACGAAAATTATCATCACAGAAGTGTCCACTTCCATGACGATAAATCGTGCGTCACAGAAGTGCTTTCGTCAAGGGTGACCAACACGTGGCATCCACCATAACGGAACACCGTTAAGCTATCGGGTCAGGTTTTGGATCCGATAACCCGTTAGCAGCCCCGACCAATGGGGATTTTCCACGTGTAAAATCATCATTGGCTGGAGGAGACATGTGTCAGGTCCGCGTTGGCACAGGTGTCACTCATCCAATGGGCGAGACACGCCTATGATATGTTGACACGTGGACCGGCCCATCAAGTTTAAATGGGCCGGCCCAACTGAAGGCCCATAAGATTTTGCGGACCATAATGGGCTGGCCCAGCTAAAGGCCAACGAGATTTTGCGGACCATAATGGGCTGGCCCAGCTAAAGGCCCACAAGATTTTGTGGGCCATAATGGGCCGGCCCAGGTAAAGGCCCACAAGATTTTTGTGTGCCATAATGGGCCGGCCTAGGTAAAGGCCCACAAGATGCTTGCAGATCATAATGGGCCGGCCCAGCTAAAGGCCCACGAGATTTCACCGGCATTAATGGGCCGGCCCAGCTGTAGGTCCACAAGATTTTGAGGAACCTAGTAGGCCGGCCCATTAACTACCTGCCATGTTTTGGGCCAAATGCCGGCCCATATTTGATCCAGTCCATTAATGGCCTGCCATGCTCCGGGCCTAATAGTGGCCCATATGACATCTGGCCCGTTAAAGGCCTACCACGTTCTGGGCCAAATTACGGCCCAGATCAGGTCCGGCCCTTTAAGAGGCTTTGGGCTCAATTATGGCCCGTATCAGATCCGGCCCGTCAACTGGACGCTATACTTTTGGGCCCACTTGATAAAGGCCCACTTAGTAATTCAGCCTGATATTAGTTTTGGCCTGTTAAGGGCCCGTTTAACATTTCGACCTGTTAAAAGCCCGTCATATAGTTCGGCCTAACTATGGCCCGGTTTGCATCTGGCCTGCTCGCAGCCGATATCTGATTGGGCCAAACAAGGACCAAGACAATTTTGGCCTGTTAAAAGCCCGTGATTTGATTCGCACAATCATGGGCCGGGGTTCATTTTGGGCTGCTGCCGGCCCATGCGCTGTTCGGCATGTTTCAGGCCCAACCTACATCATGATTGCATGACAGCCCGATTATGTACCGTAATTTTACGGTTTGGCCGGTTTATTGCGAAGACAGGATATATATACAGTAAAATAACTGTAGCATCGTGAATAAGAAAAAACCTAGACTATACAATAAAGAAATTACGGCATATTACATCCACTGGGCATCAAAGTTCACCACTATGATAATAAAGCACAAGCAGACAGCAGGTTACATACACTGGGCATCAAAGATCGCCACCAGTGCAAATAAACACATCGACAAAATAATATACAAAACCGACAGCACTTCAATAGAGTTCAAGAAAGGTTAGCCCTACTAGGGAGCTGCAGCGCAAGCAGCTGAGCAAGATGATGAGATTGTGCTTGTTCAACACTTATATCTTCCTCACTCTGAAAGATAAACAAGCAGACAGATGATGGGTTTTGCACATAAAAGTATCAGTGCTGACAATTCATCACATTTCTTACTGACGAATAAAGTGACATAGTTTAAAATTTCATTAACACAATATGGTATTGTTCAGGTCAAGACATGGCAGGAAATGACATTGTGAAGGAGTTGGCAGCTTCAGGACACCACTGGATTACAGATCAAGAACTCATAAGTATCAATGGTTAGTGTACTGGCAATTTATACCATTTCAGATCGGCAAATAAAGAGATGGTTTAAATAATAGTAGAATGATATGACATTGTTCATAGTTAAGACATTGCAGAATATGACATTGTGCTGTAGTGGGTAGGTTCACCACACCACTGGATTACGGATGAAGAACAGAAGCATACATGCAGTGCAAAAGGAGATCACTTGCTCTGTATAGTTTAATTTACATGGTATGAAGAAGGAACTTGCTTGTACAACTGAAAACTTAAATTGAGAAAGGACAAACTTTTGTTTATAAACTACATAATAAACTTTAAACAAGCAATTTGATGCAAACACCAAAAATAGACAGCTGTTGCAGTCATGCCTAACCAAATATATACAACAAAGTTTGAAGGCTTGAGATGGACAAACTTACATTATTGGTGAAGACAGGCTCTATAAAGGCCTTGTCCATGCTGATGGGGGGGCCAATTCAAGAAGTTTACCACAGAATCTTCTTCAAAAGCATTGCCTTTATTCTACATTTTGTTAAGAGTAAATATAGATGTGATAATATACAAAACAATGGAGAATATTTAAGATAAGATGAAGAGTGATGCTACATAACCAAGTAGCTATAAAAGTAAGTGCAGCGATATATGGAAAAGGTACAGCCAAGAGCAATGCACAACTAAACTTCTTCAGTACCAACCTTATGGTAAGAGTAAATATAGATCTGATGTGTAGAAAATGGAGGGCAAATGAAAATAAGTTGCAGAGTGATGGTACATGAACAACTACATGTCATTATAAGTACACTGATAAAGGACAGCATGTACTTACAAGAACAATGTAGGGCTAAAAAACATTGGCATTGGATATATTCTACACTAATGTAACCATTCATACAGATCAGATAATTTGGAGCGAACAATTTATAAGCAAGCTATCATGCATACTGCTGTCACATAATGAACCAGGTATGTATGCAAGTACAGTGATACAGGACAACAGATACTAACAAGAGCAAAGCAGCGGGCAGCATATTTGCGATATCTTGTCGTTCTTGTCAAACTGGAATTCTTCTTCGAGCAGATTTCCTGCAAAAAAGATCCGTAAGGCACATGCGGAAAAGTAGAAGTTCAAATTGTCATGTGATTTCATAGACAGTACCTCATCCTGGGAACGAGACCAGTGCATAACAAGGTTTTTCCATTCAATGTCTTGGTTTTTCCATTCAATGTCTTCTAAATTTAGCAAAGGAGACTTCACCGGAAATTCATTTATAGACTTGCCATCAAAGTGTGATTTCCTCAGGTAACACCGATACTGCTGCAATTCTTCCTTGAAAAGCACAAGCAAGCTTTGCTCGTCATGACTATCCAAATTGACCCTCGCCTAGTTACAACAATGTAATGTAAATCATTGATGTGTTCAATCAGCAGAAAACAGGAAAATAATAACCATGAATAATAGCACTTACACGTAAGTTGGACAGGAAGATGTGAAAATGGTGTTTGTCTTCACAATAATCTTCCCATGATGGGAATATATGCACGTAGTCCCTAACAACATTGAAAGCATTGTCTTTTAAACTGGGAATAAATGGAATGGGGTTCCAATCTGCAGGAATCGGCCGTCTCTGCAGTTGGGATAGGTCTTCGGCCGGTGGACTTGCTGTACTTTTTGCTGGAGTGGGATTTTTTTGTGGTACAACTGGTGCTATGGAAAATGAAATCAGTATACCTTTTGCTGGAGTGCAGGTCCTGTGTGGTGGGGCTAGTCGTGTGGCCAGTGAAGTATGGGTATAGTCTGCTAGAGTCGGTCCTACATTTTGTGTCACTGGTTGTACAACCAATATAAGTGGGGTGCTGTCTGATTTCTTCGGCACCACCATGTTTTTCAAGGACTTTGCTAGTGCTCCTTCAGGTTCGGCAATCACCCTCTTCCTTTTTGATGTATGATGCACAAGAACAACATTTTAGTGGAAAAACATGGTATGATGACAGATGGAATGTATTGATAATGGATGGGCATGGCATCTCGACATATATGATGAGTAAACTAAGAAGATGGCGGTGCAACAAAGTAGAAGAAATGAAAGACAAGATATGAAAGATACCCGCAATCAATAAAACATTGCCAAATTAGAACAGGCACCTTGATGGGTGAACAGGACATGCCATCTGCCTTTGACTCCTCGAGATTAGAATAGTCATTAGGATCATATTATGAACAAGAATCAACAGGTGCGGAGCGTATGAGTTTCATTTCCAGAATGGCACTCAATGCCTTGGTGCCAATTTTGTAAGTCATTGCAGTGTTTAGCTTCAAGAGTGGACTGCTGCTAGTGCGACACAAAGCATCTACACAGATCATAGTGTAGATATAACGGGAAAACCTTAAGCATCAGAGTAAAATCAGCAAAGTGGAACTTGCTGGAATATATGTGCTAGTATTGCCGGTACGGCTAGAAAGGATTCGGATACCAGCTCTCTTCAAGTGAAGGCGCGGTACTGTTAATATCAGTGTAACTCTCAAAGGCGACACAGCTCCCCGCATTTCCTTGCTATTCTTATAGGATTCAAGTGGGCGAGCCACTACAAATCCTATTCCTATGTTTACAAGATCCTAGGAATCAAAGAGGCTCAAAGTGTCCATCACAACCGACCGTATAGACCTCTACACTGCAAATGTCCCTGCTCATCTTCAGTATAAGGAACATACAGTACTACTATCATACTCCCTCCGTTCCAAAATATAAGTCTTGGTAGAGATTTCCACTATGGATCACATACAGATGTATCCAGATACATTTTAGAGTGTAGATTCACTCATTTTGCTCCATATGTAGTCCATGGCAGAATCTATACAAAGACTTGTATTTAGGAACAGAGAGAGTACATATTAAAGAAGAACGGAAGAGGAACATGGTAAAGAAGAGCAAGCAGATTTTGGATAATAAAATGTTGGTTGCGCAGTGCCCACAAATGATGAACCAGAGCGCATTAAGAATGCAACTCCTAGCTGTCTCTCGACCATTTCAGGCGTTTGGATGAAGATCCTACGTCTCCTAACCCTTCTTCTTCCTCGTCTCTGATTCTTCCCATACAGAATACCGCACGGGCCGCTGGCCGGACCACCGGCCCCCACCGCCTGTGTTCCTCCGCCACCCCCCCCCCCGCCCCAACCCCCACCCACGACGAGTTTTGTTTGTTCGACGAGGCCCCACGACCACCCGAGCACCTTCGATCGCACCGGCGAACTCCGGCGAGCTCTGAAAGATTGACTGAGCCAATTTTGAAATTTAGTCTACTTGGATTTAACTAGTGTGGAATATAAAAGGGGAAAACTATAAGCATTGGGAGTATAGTGTTGAGCGTTCCATGGCGGATCTGAAGGTGCAAACCGGACAAAGGCAACTTCGCATCCAAGACAAGAAATCTGAGTAAAGCAGTGGCGATCTATTTTCTTGCTGCGATAAATAAGTTGAGCAGATACGAAAGAGTACCGCCTCTGGTGCGGCGCCATGTACGCATCTGCTGAGAATTTGACGGTGCTGCGGTAGCGATGGCTGTCGGCAGTGTGGAAGCAGATCTAGGAGGGTAGACAGTGGCGGCGGGGCGTGGTGGACGAGACGGTCGTAGGAGCGGCACCGGCAAGGTGGATGACGGCGGGGATGAAGCGAGAGGACGGGATGCAAGGATCCCGGTCCGAAGCCGTGGATGAGAGGGGTCGATCTCTTGTAATGGACGGTGGCATCGGGGTATCAGCTCTGGGATGGTGGAGGAGGACGGCGGTGGATGGGATGGCGGACGGCGGCGGACGGAGGAGGGTGGGGTAGAGAGGGTGTTTTGGCGCCCATGGAGTACGAATGGGGAAAATGGAGGTAGAGAGGAAGGGGGGAACCATGTATTCAGGGCGCGCTTGTCTCAAATGCGAGGAAATTTACAAACTTAGCCCCTGTTTAAAATTTCTACTACATCACAGCAACATTAGTCGGTTGGGGATAAGACGATAATCTCCGATACACCGAATATTTGCCGATGAGAGTTTGTTTTTGGCGCCCACCGTGTATGAATATGAATCAGGGAGGGAGTCGATTTCGGCCGAGGACACACTGTGTTTTGGCGCCCACCATGTATGAATACGGGTGAGAGGCGGTTACGTCACGTCTGGGTGAAATTACAAACCTACCCCTATTGAAACCTATAGAAATCCAGCAGATAGGCTTTGCGTAGCAGGGATAGGTAGTAGTGATTTCCATCTCGCATATTTTGGTTTCAGGCAGTTACTGCGACTTTCCCTACTTCATTCAAATTTTGCAGAGTGCACGTTTACCGTGCCAACTCAATTCGAATCCCGTTCGTATTCTATTTTTTTTGGGCGGGATCCATTTTCAATTGGAATTACATTCTATAGACATCATTTTTTATATATACTTTCAAAAGCACAACAAAGAATTCTGCTCCTTTATATGTATAATATGATTTACAAATACAACGATCTCAAAATCTTAAGGTTGAATTCGAAAAAATTTAACCAAATTATGTTCTACTAAAATGTATGGATCAGTAATATCTACATATTAAATAACATAGATGTGCGTGAATTCATATGAGTATGCATGTTTGATAGATCAATTTTGGTTCGAGTATGGATTACATGTATCATCATCTCTAATTCAAATATTTGAATCCCTTTTTTGTTCACTCCTTTCACGCCCATCTCTCTCGCATGCATGCTCCTTCAGGTACCTATCACTCTCTTTTCTCCAGCTCACCCGCACACTCACTTCATGTTTCTCCTATCCTCACAAACATGGTCTCTCGACGTCTCCCTTGAGAAGTGTCACACTCTCCCTATCATTATAGATTACACGGTTTTCATTGTCTCTCACGTCTCTAATGTTCTCTAGTATCACTCGGTACCTAAGCTTTCTTTTTCACCACCACACACAGAGTCTCCACTCGTCTTTCACTTTGTCTTTCTCTCTATGGGATTCTCTCACACACCCTATATGTCTCTACATATGACTCATACCACTAAAATTACTCTCTCTCTCTCTCCTGTAGACACAACATTTGTTGCGGCCTCCTTTTCGTCTCCATCCCAGACTAACATTATTCATTTGTTTACTTATCAGACAACCCCGACTACCGTCTCCTCTCTCTCTCTCTCTCACAGACACACACACAACTCCTGCTTCCACTCCCCTTCCCGACTACCGTCTCTCTCTCTCACACACAAAACTCTCACTTTTGCACCCCGACTCGTATTTCTCTCACAAACATTTATCGACTAGCTAGCCTCTAGATAGGTTTATACACCCGCACACTCGTGCTTCCACCATCGCATACATGTCTCTCTCCCGCTCCTTGTATCTATGTAGATTTTTCTTCCCTTCTTGAGACACGCCCTCTCGATCATGCACACACACACTATCGCCTCATTTTAAGCTGATGCCTATCGCACACACACTCCTTGTGTCTTTGTCACACATGCACTCCGTCCTCCTCCACTCCCCCTCTCTCTCTCACACACATGGGCTTTTTGCAACAACTAGCAATATGCCCATGCGTTGCACGGAACATCAAGATGCATTTGTATGAGTAGTTTATCTTGTGGGGGAAAAGGATGAACGAGGGAAGGCCTTATTTGCAAATGTGGAGAGGGGTGTGGGTATCTTTTTGCAAAATTGCCATAGTTTCCTTCCTATCCATCAGATATATATCGGACGACCTATATTGCAGGATGGCAGGCACACGATCATCACCGACAATGCTTTTTATAAGAGTAGGGATAAAAGATAGAGTTGGTGATGATGGTGGGCCTGCCATCCTGCAATGTAGGTCGTCCGATTTATATCTGACGGATAGGAAGGAAAATATGGCAATTTACCCACACTCTTCACCACATTTGCAGATAAGGCCTTCCCTCGTTCATCCTTTTCTCCCACAAGATCTTGATGTTCCGTGTAAAGCACGGGCATCTTGCTAGTAAGAGTAGAAATTAGACATATACCACTTCTCGAATCTTGAAACCAACAACTTTCCTCCCTTATCTCATCAAAACCGCCAAAGGAATATATTTTGAGTGAAACATAACATATTTTTAGTGATATACATATTTCAAAACTAGACCCTTTTTTCTATCAAATCGGTGAATATGTATTAATCTACTTTGATCGTGTGGCAACGCATTGGCACATTGCTAGTAGTATTATAATTTTTTGGACACCAGACAAACGGTGGAGTACATATACGAAGAGAAGAGGCGCACGCACACAGTCGGCCTCTCGCTGTCTCACACACATGAGTGTTACGTAAAGGCACCGTTAACAAATAAACCTTAAAACCCTAGGTGTACGATTGCTGCATTCGCGGGTACCGGGTACGTGGTGGAGCACCTTTGTAGGAATAGTCAGCTCGCGTGATAATTTGATCCGTAGGAGTTGATGGTCGGGACCACAGGTGAACGACTTGGAGCGTGGTGGCTCGCCAGTTGCCACAGATCGAGTAGCCACGTTTAAAATATCGTTTTTTTAGCAGGGTTAAGAGTTCCGATTTTCAATGGCGCGTTATAAGTAGTAAGTAGTTTTTTGAATGGTTGGTATGGAGCGAAAATGGAATTCAAAGTACTACGTACCTCCTTGGCGTATGGTTGTATGTTTTTTTTTGCGATGGAGGTTGTATGGGTTTATGTTGCGAGATGTTGAACCTCGTATTTCTAGGGCAAATACTATGGTTTAGATTTAGATGCTGGTTTTCAGTAATGAAAATCGGAAGGGGAAACCCTTCTTTGATTAAAAAAACTACTACCTCCATTCTGGTTTACTAGTCCCCATCGTACTTTGGGTCAAAGTTTGTCCACGAATTTTACTTGTAAAATGTGAATGGAAAACGAGATTTTGTTATACCCAAACAAAAAAGGACTGGAGGGAGTGATTGCTCTGACACGGACGCGACCTCTCATAGCGCAGGCATTGAACCGGCGCGCCGGCCAAGAGGGCCGCACTCGCTGCAGGCCCGGCTGAGCATGCCTCCTCGCCGCGTGCAACCAACTTAAGACTGTACCGCCTGCCTTCATTGAATCCGCGCGTGTGCCGGCAACACGTCCTTCCACGAGCCGGCAGGCATTTTAGAACACAAAAAATGACTAAAATATAATTAATTTACGCATGGTGTTGACTTGTTGCGCTCGCACTGGTAGGAGGAACTAGTAGAGGATTTTCTTTATTTATAACTCTCCTCACATTTTTTGGCTTTGAAGTGAATCATGGTTGTGGACATTATGTATGAATGTGCAGATATCTGTGAACATGAGTTTGATGTGGAAGTTGAACTTGGAATGTCGGGCTTGCGTGTGAACTATACCATGTCCAATGCTTCGTCTGTTATTGTTTGGAAAGTAATTTTTGTTATTACATGACCCGAAAAAAACATTGTGTGCCACATCAGTAG
The DNA here is from genome assembly GCF_003073215.2 of Triticum urartu. Classification (NCBI taxonomy): domain Eukaryota; kingdom Viridiplantae; phylum Streptophyta; class Magnoliopsida; order Poales; family Poaceae; genus Triticum; species Triticum urartu. The sequence goes on from NC_053025.1 coordinate 299,230,428, forward strand.
ATGCACGGACATCACAATAGGCATGCTGACTGGATAAACATTTGAACCTAGCTATTATGAAGGAAATTTTGTATTGACAATACTTTTAGATAGTAGGAGACGCCTAGCCTGCTCTGCCTCTGCTAGCTTATTTATGGCTTCTTCCATCTCTTCTTTGGCTTGGGTGAAGAGAGCATCTGATTGCTCTTTTCGCTTCTTCAGGAACTCAGCTACATTCTCGAGGGCTGCTGCATGCTTTCTTTCAGCCTTTACTAATGCCACGAGGGCACGAATAGCTAACGACTCCACCTGGCTTGTGTGTAATCCACCATCATCTAGGAATTTGCACCTTGTGTCTAATCCAGCATCATTAGGGAACTGGCACCTTGTGTGTAATCCAGCCTCATTTTGGAAACATGATCTCGAGGTTGACCATACTTCCCTCCTCGCAGGAACTGCATCCTGACATGAAGTTACTTCTTTTTTAGACAAATACTCAGAGCAACCTAGATCCATTTAGTAGAAGCAAGATAAAAGAACTCGGAGAAGTGAATTCAAAAGGAAAAAAATAAACAAAAACAGACTACAAGGTGAGAACACCCACTTCCTACATCAAGCTAAAAATGAAAGCATTAGGACGATTAAGACTCTTCTTATTACACATCGAAGAACACCATGCTTAAGAGAAACAGAAACTACAACATATACACATCGAAGAACATGAGGCTACACGAAAGTAATTGAAAGGGTGTTGCTTACCAAAGCTTGTTTTACAGGTTCGGGGCAGCTCTTCTTTAACTTGCCATGCTCCTTGAAGATGTCCCGAATATCCCGTGTTTGGTCTTCATTGCTCCTCTGCATGTTCGCACTCGTGGCTTTAAAATCTCAACATGGCAAGAAAAATATACTACTAGTAATACTCACGCATCTTGGGCAACATTAAAGCACTTGTCTGCCATGTTAGAGCATCTCCAACAGAATCGCAACGCGCGGCGCTTTAAAAATCTCAACATGCTATCTCTACTCTCTTCTCTACTGTTATATTTAATATTTAATATTTATCTCTACTTCCTTTACTGTCTACTTTTTTTTCTCTATACTTTTTTCTTGCAATATAGGCCGTCCGATTTATATCTGACAGATAGGAAGGAAACAAATGGGAATTTTGCAAAATGATACCCATACCCCTCTCCAGATTTGTAAATAAGGCCTTCCCTCGTTCATCCTTTTTTCCCACAAGATAAACTACTCATACAAATGCATCTTGATGCGTGCAACACATGGGCATCTTGCTAGTTCTAAAAACCTTTCCATCATTTGCCACACTACTGGTTGCAGATGAAAAACCTACCCAAGCACAGTGCGATACAGGAGCGACGCACAATTACAAGATGATATTCTGTTGGACAATGGAGGCTATAACCAATTACTTTTACGGGAACAATAGCACCCAGGAAATCTGAAGGGTAGGTATGAACAAAATTGGAACTGCACATGTACTGCTAAGTGATTCAATATACACATTACCAATCGAGGAGGAGAACGATGGTCGCGGCGGCCTCTGTGAGTCATGGTCGGCAACGGGAGTCAGTTCATTGTCCACAACGGTGGTACTTCTGCGCTTGGCGTCGGCTTCCGGGAAGCAGATCCGAGACCGTGGAAGACGACGTCGGGGAAGAGGCTCCGTGTATGACGATGACGGTGGACCGGCTCCAGTGCGGCGTACGAGGTCGTCGATGAGGCAGATGCGCTGCGGTGGATGAGTGCGCCGATGTAAAGGGGAGGAGCATGAAGGCTGCGTTGCCGTGGAGAAGTCTATTTTGTGGTGGGGATAGAAAATGGGGAGTATTCAGGTGTACTACTCTGGGTGCCGGGGTGGGGTTGGCTGGGTAGGGTGAACCTGAAGTTACGAAAACAGCCCCCTACCAAGCGTCATCCGTAGGCCTGTTCCAAAGGCTATGATGGTAACTTCCCACTGCTCGAATCAGGGTCGTGGGATATTTTCCCGCCGACCTCAAAATTTTGTGACACTGGACTCCCTGTGTGGCGTGTTGAGTGATTCGGCTAAGCAACTAACGAGTAGTAGTAGTAAACTCTGCATATTAGGTTTGACCGAAGTCAAACTTCCTAAAGTTTGACCAAGTTTATAGAAAAATATAAACATTTACCATAACAAATATGTATGATGTGAAATTACATTCAATAATGAATCTAATGGTATTTATTTGTTACTGTATATGTTAATATTTTTTGTTATAAGCTTTCTGAGAGTTTACAAAACTTGACTTTGACCAATGCTAATACGCGGACTTAAATAAAAACGGAGGGATTACACATTTGTTTTCTTAGTTTGTAGTGAACTAATCATTTGTTGAAATTGTGAAAGAAATATATTAGGCTATTGACTTCGAATGTAATGGTCTATACAATTCAATAGTTACAATCATTCTTGAATCCCAAGATGTATACAAGGTCTATAGTACTTCACAACATGCTCAAACTCACATAATCCCAGTCAAATGAGAATCTAAATGCATTTCATAGTTATTACTTTGTAGGATGCAACAAAAACAACCATAACTCTACATCAGCCATTATAGAAGCAACATTTTAACATATCCCAATGTGTGAATGAAACATGCAGAGAGAGCTTTTGAAGATGGAGCAGATAGGGCGGGAAAGATTGTATGTATGTGGACGAGAGAGTAGGAGACAAACCTAACAAGATAGAGAGAGAGATAGAGAGAGAAAGAGAGAGGAAGAAGTTAGGTCTGTGAGAAAGATGGATACATTTAATATACATGAGATGCGTGTGCATCTGGATTCTGTATACGTGGAAGGAGAAGAGACAACATGTTTGATGAGAGAGCTGGAAAAACATGGACGAGAGGGGAAGGATTTCGTGGGTTGAGGGATTGACAATTTTCTGCGGGGGAGAGAGGGATTGGTAATTTTGTGCAAGAGAGAGAGAGGGTGGGGGGAGGAGTCATTCAGCCGTCGTCACATCACCCTGCTTCCAAATGACCCCACATTCTCTAACGCGGTGTGGTCGCCGTCTTTGATCTGCTCGATGCCCTCTTTGAAGATTGAGGTGTTGTGCATGTTGGGGTGCAAAGAAGCAGAAGCGAGAGTGGTCGCCGTATAACCTTGGATGGGGATGAATTGTGTGCTCGGGGGAGTGTGTGTGTGTTGTGTTGCGTGTGTCTGTGTGTGTGTGTGTCAGATATTGAGAGAAAACAAATCTAAGGAGAGAAATGGGTATTCACGAAGAGATTGTGCGGGCCTTGAGGTGGGCAGGGGCCGGGTGAGGGTGTCAAAATGTGCGCGTGGATGCATGTGTTGCATGCGACCATGCGAGGGACATACGAATCGAGAGAGATGGTTGTTGTGTTACGGATGCTCCTCTCTCTGTCTCTCTCTCTCTCACACACACACACAAGTAAAGTAGAAGACCGTTCTCACAACGTATCGGCATCTGTCTATGTCTCACTCATGCATGATCATTTCCACATTCACACCTCTCTATGTCCGTATCACACGCACACCGTCTCCACATTGCCCTTCCACCACAACACACATATGGACACATACACACGTTCTTTCTCAGTCACACACACAAAATCAGTATTAAAAAAAACTAGGGCGCACCTAAAACGTCCAAATCCAAATAAAGACAAACTGGAGCTAAATTCAAATATATGGAAATATTGCAGCGTCAAGAACTTTCACAGGAAAAAAGTTGAGTAATATTCGAGGATTGTTTTCACACACACAAAAAGGTTCGGTGGATGTCCTTCGAGCGCGACACGGTGACGCACCGTTCGATCGACCGCGCGGCCGCGGTTCATGCGCTTGCACTGGATTCCTTATCGTGGCTGTGGTACTAACTAATAAAAGCGCTGCCTAAGTCTAATGTTTATGTGTACTAGTACGGTTTTCTTTTAAGTTTGACCAACCTTATATATAAAACTAAAGTAAGCTCCCACACACGCACTCATCAATATGATGCCGCCGCCGTTGTGCATGCCGGCGACCGCCTGCTCCGGCCAAAAATTTCTCGCCCATCATCACCGTGTCGCCGCCATCCTTGTGCCATGAAGCCGAAGGCTCACCCGCTCACATCATCTGCAGTCCCTCCTCGCGATGCCGCCGCGTTGCCAAGCACGCGAGCAACTGGTGGAGCCGCGTCTATGCACGCAGCATACGAAGAGGAGGACGAGCGCGTGCTCCAGCACGCCGGCGAGGAGGAACTAGCGTGCCATTGTCGTCTCCGCCCGCGCGGAGGAGGCGCGCATGGTGGCTGTCGCGGTGGAAACCGGTCGTGCACCCGTCGATCCTGCAAACTGGGTGCAAACGCGAAATCTACCTTCGAGACCTTTGTAACACCCCGGTGTAATGATGCTACGGTAACCCTGGCTTAAGTTAATCATTTTGCTAAACAAGTGTTTGATCACCCTTGGTTCTCTCTCATTTCAGATTCCAGTTGAATTCAATTTGAATTTATGTGTGAAATTCAAAAATGCTCAGACATGAAATCTAAAATGTTCATCATGTGGCAAATAATCCCTAACTAATTTTGTTGGTGGAACCAACCTTTTATAAAGTGTTTAAATGCCCTTCAATAAGGAAAACAGAAAATGTTTTTTGTTAAAAAAAAGAAATAAGAAAAGGGGAGAGGCCCCGCCCCTCACTGGGCCTTTGGCCCAGGTAACCCCCAGTCCGGCCCAGCCGCGCCTACCTAACCCCCACTCCCTCGCTAACCCTAACCCGGTCGCCCTGTTCCCCCACTCCCTCCCCACACGCCCCCACTACACCACGTTTTCCCTCGCTCCTCTGCCCCCCCGTCCCAATCCAGATCGAGGGGCGGCAACCCCGGCGACCGCGCCCCGCGCCCTCCCCCACTACGCCGCGCCGGTTCCCGGCGCTGCCCCGCCCCGCCCCCGACACCCACGGCGCCCCGAGGCCGACGTCGCCACGTGTAGCCCCCCTCGTCACCGGACTTCCTCGTCCACGTCGCTCGCCCCCTCATCTCGCCCTCATCGGCTCCGTCGAGCCTCGCTGACCCCCCCTACTCTGCAACGGGGGTGAGCCCTCCTTTCCTTCTCGTGCCGCGTCGACCAAACGCCATCGTCATGCCCTAACCGCACACCCCTTTGCACCGCCCGCGCCCATGGCTCGCCTCCCCTGCTTCACTCGCTCGCGACCATCACTATCGCCGCCGCGACCGGGCGCTGCCTGCAGCCACGCCGGACCTCCCCTGCTCGCGCGTCCGAGCCCCGCCCCGCGGCTCTGCTCCGCCACCGCCGCCGCCCGTGCAGACCTGCCGCTGCCGCCGCTCATCCTCCGCCGCCTGCTGCCCCACACCGCGGCTACCCCTGCGCCCGCCTCCGCCTGCCGCGGCCGACCGGCGAGCCCCGCGGTGGCCACGCCGTGGCCTGGGTCCACCCCGCCCAGCTCGAGCACCCTCACGACTGAGGCCATGCGGGCGGGCGCCCGCACCCATTTTGCCCGGTTGCCTCCTGGGCCACTGCCGGGTGGGGCCCAATGCCCCTAGGCCACTGACGTAGGGGCCCCACACCCCCTAAAACGAAAATTAAAAAGAAATGAAAATGTAATTAATAAAATTATTAATTAGTTAATTAATTAATTAGTAAGTTAATTTAGTTAATTAATCCAGTTTAAATTAATCTAATTAATTAGTTAATTTAATTAAACATTAATTAATTAGCTAAACCCTAATTAATCTAAACAATGTATGACATGCAGGACCCACACGTAGTTGACCCAGTCAACTCCACAGTTGACTGCTGACGTCAGCTTGATGTCATGCTGACATCATCTTTTACTATTCTAGATAATGTCGAAATAAATAATTAAATTTTAGAATTAATAAAAACTTTAGAAAATCATATTAAATAAAACGTAGCTCGGATCGAAAAACTTTATACATGAAAGTTGCTCAGAACGACGAGACGAACCCGGATACGCAACTCGTTCGTCAGCTACATTCCCTCTCATGCTTGCATTAGAACTTCTACTGCTTTATGTATGATCCTACTCTGATGCATAGCCTGTTTTTGTTACCTGCTTTCATACCTTACCTGCTTATCCTAAACTGCTTAGTATAGGTTGGTTAGTGATTCATCAGTGACCCCCACCTTGTCCCAGTTGCCTCGCTCTATGGTAGATGACTCAATCAACGTGATCGATGTCCAGGCCCCGACACCGCACATCACCCCCCTAGTTGTACGACTCTGCAGAGTTACCATCGAGTCCGAGGGTGGAACCTCTTACATCACTCCTGATGAGATCCCTGTAGTGTAGCTATACTGTCGACGCCATCGAGGGTGATTTCCTCCTTAACCACTTTCGTTACAGCTCTGTCATGCAACCCTTTAAGTGTGAACCTCGAGGGTGGATCCTCTTACGTTCACCTTGATGATAACATCGAGTGGAATTCACCGGGGGTGATTCCTCGGGTTTTCCCCTAGGTGTTAGACACATAGTTACTATGGTTAGTATGACTTTGCACTGAGCCATGTTACTAAAGACGGGTCGGCCCTAAGGGGGACCCGCGCGAGCTTAATAGCAAGTGATGTGAAGTCGGGTTGACCTGGAAGGTGCCCGCGAGATACTTACAAGGCGTGGCGGGGCATTCTTAGCCCTTGCCGCAAGTACTCGAGACGGGGCAACGGGGTCACATCGATCGTGAGTCTCTGCTCATTACCGCGCGCTCCTAATCCACTACGATTTGGATATTTGATCCGAGGGGCCTCTAGCCTGATAGCACTAACCATCATGTGGGCATAGTATGGGCGTTCTACGTCGTATACATCAGCCAAAGCTTAATAGACGTCAGCGACTGAGCGGCGCGCGCCGGGTTGGACTGCGTAAGCTCCTGCCTTGTTGAAGGAGGTAGCTAGGTCTGCTCACCGGCCGCGTACGCAACATGCAGGAGTTCCCGGGGAGATGGCCCATGATCCCTGGGGGCATAGGTTTAGTCCGGTGTGCTGGCCTCTCTATTAACCCTAGGTCGGGTTGCGGCGTATTGTTTGGCTGAGGCCGGGCATGACCCAGGAAAGTGTGTCCAGCCGGAGTTAATCGAGCGTGGTGGGTAAGCTGGTGCACCCCTGCAGGGAAGAAAACATCCATCGATAGCCTGTCCTAAGGTAACGGACACTTGGAGTTGTATCCCGATCGATACAACTAGAACTGGATACTTGTGATGAGAACTAGATGGTGATTAGATTTGGAATGTGTTGGCACTTGGATAGTATGGCTCTGGGATTGCTTTCTCGCAGGGAGTCGAGAAAGGATCTCTAGCCGAGGTTGATAACACTTCTACTACTTTACTTTATGCTACTCTAATCCCTCCTGTTGCTGCAAGATGGAGGTTTCTAGAAGATGCTAGTCTTCGATAGGACTAGGCCTTCTCTCTATTCTGGCATTCTGCAGTTTGGTCCACAGATACAACCCATTCGTTTGATACAGATGCATACTTAGTTTAGATCTGATGTAAGTCTTGCGAGTACTTTGGATGAGTACTCACAGTTGATTTGCTACCTCTTTTCCCCCATACCCGATTGTTGCGACCAGATGACGGACCCCAGGAGCCAGGCGACACCACTGAAGACTACTACTACCCGGAGGATGCCTACTACTACGTGAAGACCGCAGACGACTAGGAGTAGTTAGGAGGCTCCCAGGCAGGAGGCCTTGCCTTTTCGATCGTTGTTGTTTTTGTGCTAGCCTTCTTAAGGCAAACATGTCTAACTTATGTCTATACTCAGATATTGTTGCTTCCGCTGACTCTTGTGTATTCGAGCTTATGTATTCGAGCCCTCGAGGCCCCTGGCTTGTAATATAAAGCTTGTATTATTTTAATTTGTGTCTAGAGTTACGTTGTGATATCTTCCCGTGAGTCCTTGATCTTGATCGTACACATTTGTGTGTATGATTAGTGTACGATTGAATCGAGGGCGTCACAACCTTGAATGCCACGTGGATCCTGCAATCTGAAGGAGCAATTTCGGTCAGTCGACTCATGTGAGCCATTTGTTGCAACATGGATGGCTAGAAGGGTTTCTTCCACTTCTTCTGCCGTCTTCTTTGCTCCGTCGAACTTCTTTCACAAATCGACTGACCCAAATTATACTACTAGTACGAACATATCAAGTATAGTAGGAACACGAAGATACGAGCAGTAGTACCAACTGCAAGAAGAAAAGTAGTAAGACATAGTACTAGTACTACTGTACATACTAAAGAGTTCAAATAACAAGAAAGAACATAAACATAGTTCTGCTGGGCCCTCAGCACAACACACCCTTGAAAATAAACTAAGCAACTAGTCCGCTTGACACTGCAGTAGAACCAGCATGAGCGACGGCACCACCACTTACTCGGAGTCCGAGTCCATGTCCTAGACTTCGTCCTCGTCCCTCTTCCTCTTCGCCGACGCTTCTTTGCTTGAACCGGACACTGGGCTCTGCTTCTTCATCCAACCCTTGTAGATATTTAAACAAAGGTAGGCATCCATTGCTGCGTACAGGATGTGATCTTCACCTAATGTCTTCGACTCCCATGCATGATGAAACTCGTGATGAGGTTTCTTCAGTTTAGCGTACGAAGGATCAATCATGGCTGCTGCCAGGGTCAGCATTGAAGGTTGAGAGGAGGACACCAGGCTTGCCTTCTGGAGATCGAAGGGTTGGCCTATAACAAGACCTATCCGACGCAGGACATCCCTCTCATTCTTAGCCTACAGTAACAAATTTCACTCTTTTGTCCTTGAGGAAGTTCTTAAAATCCTGGCACTCAACGTCGGCATGGCATATGTGGTAGACCAAGCAAACTTTATGTATGCAAACCTAGATCACGGCGGGCTTCTTCCTCTCTTCGTCCTTTAGATCCTTCTCTCTTCCCAGGACTGTGGTGTACTCAACATCTAGCCCAGCGACCCACTCATCCGTTGAACTGTTGAACATGCGTAGGAAGCGAGCAAGCCATGCTTTCACCATCTCGGATCAACGTGTGTATATGACGATGAACTGATCGCCGGTGATGGCTCTAACCTGGTACTCAGCGGTGACCATGGAGATTTGGGAGGCCATGGATTTTGGAGGAGGGTTAGGAGAAGTTGAACTGTTGTACCTTGCAAAAAAACTAGGAGCGAACTAATGTGAAAGGACGGGATGACTGGGAGCAAACTGTTGTAAGGTAGAAGACGGGGACGAGTAGGGCGCGGCGAACGGCGTGGGGTTGCTGGCTTGCCCGGTGGATAAACGGCTGTAAGCCCCCAAAGAGTTCTCGAGAACTATGCGGGACCCACTAGATGTCATGTCTACTAGACCCATATCGTAGGCCTGACGGTATAGCTTCTGCCTGTTCGCACGCCATGCCGGCGCGTGGATGTAACTTCACTTAATTCCGTCAAACATCACGCCTCCCATGACCTTCGCCTCCCTCGCGCAGTCGCGCCCTTTGAGACTTTGACCGGCTATAAATGAGCAATTTTTTGCCTTTTTTTAGACAAGCAATTTTTTTGCCTACTCTGCATGCATGATACTCCCTCTGGTCCTTTTTACTCCCGTCAACCGTTTGCAAAGTGTTTGACCAAATTTATACTTTTTTTGAACACCACCTTATATTAATTAACCAGCCACACCAGTACACTCATTCGATACAATATTCACCACACAGGGAGGTACGTTATTTACAAGAATACCATCTAATCTATTGTCAAACCTATACTTAGCGATTAAGTGTGCCACCTTATTGGCCGAATGGCTAATCTTTGACAATTGAAGATTGTTGATCAACTTCGAGATGCTCAACGCTTTCATCTTCAGGTCACGCATAGCAGACCTATCATACTCCCCCGATGTGAGAAACGCTACCACAAAAGCGCAATCAGTCTCTAAAATTACAGGATTATGAAGAGAAATACCTATGTAGAGACCGGCAATGCAAGACCTAAGCTTCGCTTCCTCCATGCTTTGACATGCATCAATGAAATCCCACGACCAAATTTATACTAAAAATATCAATATCTACAATACTGATTATAATGAGTATAAGAACTATGTTTTATAATGAGTGTAAAAATATTGATTTGACATTGTGAATGTTGACACATTTTTCTATAAGTCTGGTGAAAGTAGAGGTACATTTACTTCAGACAAAACATAAATGCACAATGCAGACTAGTTCCTCCGTCCAGGTGCGTGCCATGTCCTATCTTGTCATCACAACAAGGTTAGCTATTAGAGTACCACTACCTTCCTTCTAGTTTAAAGGGTTCGATTCAAAAATTTCACCTACTCTTAGCAAGATAGTAGAGGCGGTGGAATAGTTTTTGAAGTCTGCAAAAGTACTCAACTAGTGCTGTCGTTCTTCACAAAAAAATGTGTTTACCAATGCATGCATGAACACTAGTTACTCTAACCCCCTCTCTTCTTTAATTCTTTGCCACATCAGCATGTTTGCTATTCCCGTGTGCATGATACCAGCTAAGATACCACCATTATGGCTAGCCTTAATCATCGCATGCAATAATTTAGCGCACCTTGAAATATGAACATGTGTGGGGCGTGTATGTTTTTAATGACTTGAGACTATACCTAGCCCGGCATGCAAGACGACTTATTATGCACCGTTCCCCATACGTGTAGGAAGCCCGTTTGTCTCCAAATCTTTTCCTCTCCATGTGTGGGAACAATATGTCTGCCAAACTCTCCTTCTCCCTCCGGCGGTCCCACCACTCCACCCCGTGTGAAAAAATCTGCATGCATGACTCTCCTCCCCCACGCTCGTCCAATCCATTGTGACCAGCTATATTTCCACCCCTTTGCTCCCCCATAATTTACTCCAACAAATATGCCCACGTAGCTGTTACTTAACTGTAGGTGCATTGGGTCACTGACATATGGGCCCAACAGGGGTCTGTCCCACATGTCAGTTACGCAACTGGACCTGCAGTTAAGTCAGTGCAGCTCAGTCCATATCTTACGTAGGTGTGCCATTGCTCGCTATAAATATTGCGCCTCCCACGACATCGCTATCTCCTCACCCTCACGTTCACGTTCATCGCTATCTCCTCGCCCTCCCTCTCACGTCGACCACCATGGCATCGCCCCTCCCAAGCCTTAGGGCCCCTCGCTGCACCACGCGGACGGTCACGCGTCGCCGTTCCGTTCCTCGCCGCCACTAGTCAAGGAGGACGCGTCGGTGTTCCGCTCCTCGCCGCTACGCAACGCATCGCTGTTCCGTTCCTCGCCGCCACTAGTCAAGGAGGACGCGTCGGCGTTCCGCTCCTCGCTGCCACTAGTCGGGGAGGACGAGTCAGCGTTCAGCTCCTCGCCGTGATGCATTGAGGTGGACGCGCCGGCGTTCCCAATCTCGCCAGCACGCGCGCCGGAGGACGCGTCGGCTCCCTGCTACGAGGAGAACGTCGCGCCGCCCGCCGAGCCCCCCCAGCCTTGAGGAGCTTTGGAAAGAAATGGATGTCAGCTTGTGGGAGGCTTTGCCTCCAGCAGAGCGCGCCAAAATAGAGGCGGAGAAGAAGGCCGAGGAAGAGAAGCGCACCGCGGAACAAGCTGCCTGGGAGGCCTATGTCGCGTCAGGGAGAGTCAGGCGATTGGCTCTTTGGCAGAAGGCTCGTGCGAGGGCCGTGAGGGTGGCGGAGGACGCCCGTGCCGACGCCCTAAGTGCAGTCGGGCCCAAGTGCCTCATCTACGCTTGGCGGTACGTGGACCGGGTGCATGCTTCCAGCGAGGAGGAGTACCTGTTGGTGCCGGATCACCACACTGGTGAGATCGCGCTCGCCTGCCGGCAAGCCGTCAATCAGCACCTCGCAAGTTACGAGGCTGAGGAAGAGGCGTTGTGTCGGCGCGCTGGGAAACGGCCGCGCACCAGGGCACTCGTGGCGTGCCGTAAGCGCTCCTGCGAGCGTCGTGGCTTTTAGGAGGAGTATAATTTTTGTTTCGTAAGGCGATCTCATTTGTTTTGGGATGCAAATGATAAATCCCGAACCTTCAGGAATTTTTAGCGTCCTTAATTAAGTATGTAAAAGGGAAAGTTTGGAAACCTTGTGTATTCGTACGCATTTTGCAAGTACGTGCATATAGCACAAACTTTACTATATACTATCGCACTACACGTCTCTCTCGATATATGCTTGCAGACTGTGCTACTCCCTCCGTCCAAGTCAATAAGTCATCTTTGGTTGTGCGCCATGACCAAGAAGGAGGGATGACTTATACACCTAGACGGAGGGAGTACTACTATTACTTATGTATGTGAAAATGCACGTTTTAACATTACGATGTGGTTTTTGTAAAAGTAGAAAAACAACACTAGTCAAGCTTGTGAAACGATTCAATGCAAAACAAATGCAAAAATGCTCGTTTGATTGTTTACTTTTAGCTTCCTTCTCTATGGTTATTTCTCTGTCGTACTTTGTACGGAGTATCTCACTGTTTGGAAAGGCATGCAAATTCCCAAACCACTCCCTACACCCTGTATCGAATTTTTTGCCTAACAAGTTGTGTCGTGCAATTGGAATTCCAACTTCAGTACTACTACTAGTAGGAGTACCAGGGGCCAGTTCTTCTAGGCTTCTGGATTAGTAATCCCATAACTACTACCTCCGTCCTGGTTTATTGGTCCCCATTGTAATCTGTGTCAAATTTTGATCATAAATTTAACTAATGAAATGTTAGTGCATGTCACATGCACTACTCCATCCATCTAGGTGAGTAAGTCATCTTAGGCTGTGCACCGTGACCAAGGAGGAGGAGAAAACGAGAAACGTTAATGTTTATTTGCTAATTAATAGTATTTCATGCAATGAACTAACCACCGCATGTCGTGTTTGATATCTCAAGTCATTAAAAGCACGCACACTCTTTATCTCTTATTGGTTGATATGTCAAGAAACAAGAAACGAGGTAGAAGTTAATGCACCCCGCCTAAGTGTTTTGCGATTATTTGGTTTTCGTAAGATGACTTACACACCTAGATGGAGGGATTACAATGGTGAGGAATAAACCAGTTAAACCTTTGGTCAAAATTTAGCACAAATTACAATGGTGAGGAATAAATCAGGGCAGAGTAGTAGTTTAGAAGCCCAAATAAATGAGTAGTACTCTCCACTGTGACTAGTCTTGTGGGAAAAGCTGGGGAAGCCGCCAAAAGAACTGGCCCTGGGAGTAGTAGCTAGGGATCAAGTGTGCGAGATGAAGCGGAGAAAGTAAATGCAGAGAGATGAAATGCAAAAAAGACGGAGGGATGTGATAGTTGCTTGTCCATTTATTTTACTAGGCCACTTATTACTGGGAGTGGTTGGGTTTTGTGATATGACAGCTTTACTGCCACGCCACGAGCGGGGTGAGAGGTGAGACTCCCGTGCAGCGCCGCCCTCTACACTTGTACTACATTGGTCGTGATTTATTAGTCCCCCATTGAATTTGACTGAAGATTTAACTAACAAAATGTTAGTGCATGTCAACAAAAACTATATCGTTGGATTTGTATTTGTACATAGCTTTGAATGATATAATTTTAGGTGACATGCATCAGCATTTATCGTACTATATATAATGTTAGTTCAAATTTGGTCGTACTAATCTATAGTAGTAAGGTGCCCGTTCATTGCACCGAAGAGTGAAATGCATTGATCGGGGAGTTGTTTATTTTGACAAAGGATGTGGGGGTCATCTCATGTGTAACGGGTATCGATAGGTTTCTTCGGATATTATTTCATCTCTAGAGCTCACAAACATCCGGGTGAAATAGATAAAAAGGCATCTTTTGCAAACAAAAGCGTTGAACTGTTCAACCTGCATCCAAAACTTGTGAAGAAATAACACTTATTATGCTTTGCAAGAAATGATCTTTAAGAATTAGTTTTTGAGTATCGATTGTTATACATCACTACTAGGGAAAACCCTATACACAGAATCTTAGCAGCAGCGCGGCTCAAAAAGGAGCGCTGCTGCTAATTAGCAGTAGCGCGGGTGTGGAAAACCTGCTACTGACAAGTGCTTAGCAGTAGCGCGCTCGGCGTAACCCGCGCTGCTACAACTATCGACCAACAGTGCCCACCCAACTCCATTTAGCAGCAGCGCGGTGCCGCGAGCCGCACTGTTGCTATAGCTGTAGCAGTAGCGCGGTTTTTCTGAGGTCGCTGCTGCTAATTTTCAAATCGGGCACACGTTTGGTCCCGGTTAGCAGTAGCGCTTGTACCGAAAGCGCGCTGCTGCTACTTTCTTAGCAGCAGCGCGTTTTACTTACCGCGCTACTACTAATCCACACCCACCACCTTTTACCCACCCGTCCTCCCCTCCCCCAAATCCCTCCTCTCTTCCACCACTCCCTCCTCTCTCTCTCCATACGTTCTCACATTGACCTCTTGCCCATGCGCCCCTCCTCCTCCATGGCACCGAAAGAGGGCGCCGCCTCGCGCCACCGACGTCTAGGAGCTTGCCGGTCTTCCATCGGCGTCTAGGAGGCCGCCGCCTCGCGCCACCACGCCGGAGACTTAACCACCGATGACCAGACCCGCTACTCCCTCCATCTCCTTCCCCTCTTCCTCGGTTTTCTTTTTCTCTCTCTCTCCCTCTGGTTTGACTCACAATCCCATGTCCATGCCCGTGCAAGTAGTCGCCATGGACGACCATATCTGGCATGGTCGGGAAGAGGAGCCCCACGCCGCTGCCTTGCTCTTCCATGGAAACAGGCCCTCCTCCAACAGCTAGCCACCACCGGATCTGGTCTGCCGCTGCTCATTCATGCCTCCAGCGACCCCAACCATCGCTGGATCGAACAACTGCTGCCATTGACAACACGCATGGGATCAAGATATTTTTTTTGCTTTTGAAAGTAATAGTAGTAGCGCGGGGTATAAGACTAGCTATAGATAATTAGCAGTAGCGTTGTACTGCAACGCATGCTACAGCTAACCATGTATAGCAGTAGCGCGTGTCAACACGCGCTACTGCTACAAGTTAGCTATGGCGCCGTATCAGTAGCGCGGGCGCCCGCGCTACTGATACACCCAAAACCCGCGCTACCGCTAGGCTTTTCCCTAGTAGTGCATGTTGGCTACAGATGACATGGCACTTTCTTATAGTCAACAGTTGGCTATACTATTAAGTAATATTAACCATGCCCTTATACACCTAGACGGAGGGATTAAATCAGGATGACTTGCAAGAGGGAGAGGAGATGTAAGAAATGGTTCATCGTAAGTCTTTCACTAGTACTATAGTAAAAATTCATACATGGAAGATTCTAAACTAAACCATAAACGGATACACTTTTATTCATGCGTGAAACTCCAATAGAGCAAGATCCTGCATGGAAGTCTCCACATGCTTAGACAGCGGATTACATTGAGCAATTTCGAATAGGAAGGACGGAAACACATACGGTGCAACGGGAGCAGCACCGTTGGCGTTGAGGTTGTCGCCCATGTACAAACACCACGTAGACACGGTCTTTGAGCACAGTTCGTAGTCGTTCCACGCTCGGGCATTGAAGTTTGTAACTATTTTAGATTAGAATATACTACTCCTCCGGTGCTAGTAGTAGAGCAGAGTCCTACTCTACTCAAGCAAGTTAGGGCATAGCACTGTAGGGAGTACCAGTACTGTGATCACTCAAGCAAGTTGTCTGGCATCGACATGACCCTACGCTGCTGGTATGTGTCTCGTAAGTCAAGCGTCATGCCGTAGTCATCATCACCTGTCCACTTCTCGCAGCACATATTCGCTTCTCCATCTTTGTCCACACATAATCTCGTCCAATCTTCCATCCCCGCTAAGGCGCCTCCCCCCCGTCCAAAACCCAAGCACTTACAATGGTAGAACCGAGCAGCGTCCGCTGAAAGAGTGGCTGGAATTCGCTCCCCACAGAGGTAATCAAGGTCATTGTTTTGCGTGTGGACAATCTTAGTACCATGCTCTCGCCGCGTGCTCGTCGGGGCTGTACCGTTTACTCAAAGCCCTCAGGCCAGAGCTTTTTAAGCCAGCTCCTTGCTTGCTGATGCCGCCTGATCTTCAGAAACAGCGTGTCACGCAGCATAATGATCGTAGGGTGGCGAGCATCAGCCCCCTTGACTGCGATCCAATCCCCGTCAGCCTCAACTACATTAACGGTATGTACTGGGTCGGCATGAACACGTCTTGGATGGTGCTCGTCGACGGTCGTGGCAGCTGGATGCTCGTGGAGGTCTACACCCGGCGATTGATCCTCCTTCCTTCGATTAACACTACACTACTTTGGCACCGCAGCCCAGAATACTCGGAATCTTACAGTAGCCAACATGATACCAAGTTTGGTTTGCTCAAGGTTGTAATCTGCCAAGTGCCCACAAGATCTGCGAATTATAAAGACTTCAGGCTAATTGCCTTCTCCAACCGCGGTCTCGCCTATCTGACAGGTCACTGCGGTAAGTGGATAAATCTGCACGTCCATCGTAGGATCATACATCCTCCATGGTTTTCTGATGCCATTGAACACAAGGGCTTCATTTACGCTGTCGACTCCTTCTATGGCTGGACGTATTGCTGGCCTACTCTAGTCATCGCTACAAACGGCTGTTACAGCAGTATGTTACTTTCCTATGATATCATGATGGCTTGCTTATATTACTGTCAACATGTGCTGAAAAAATATTCATGCTCATAACATGCTATTCTTAAGATTGACTAAATCAAGAGCCCTTTTTTATTTGACTCCAACTTGATGTGATGTTGTAGGCCGCCTGGTGTCCCTGCCCTTCCTAATCCCAGAACCTTTCAAAGAAAAGTGGCATGGCAGTTGCAGGTGGTTCCTAGCTCGATCAGACGATGGCGAAAGATTGATGATCGTTCGCACGTACCGGACGTGTTGTTTTGCGGAATACAATCACAGTCACTGCAAGGTATTCGAGCAGGATCCTAGCTTCTCTGGGCCTTCAAGAATTTTTGACTGGAGGCTGGTAAGTACCCTTGGTACACGCTCTCTGTTTGTCGGACTAAATTATCTAACTAACCAGGAGATAACCGATGGCAAGGATCATGATGGCAGCGCGGTTTCGTTCATCGGGCAAAACTGTGTGTACACAGCGTACCATGCGTCTCTGCATGCACCATACCCTGATATGTGCCGCCACGCTCTGTAGCCCAAAGCAGGAGAGGGTCGCAAGTATCAGACTTCGAACTGCTGGCTGGAGTTTCCCCCGTCAGGCACCCATCTGGTTCAAGCCGTTAGCCAATCTCCATAGCTTAATAAATAGTAACGTCTAACTGAGCCAGTTAGTTAGATGCGTACACTTGGTGTAGTAGGATCTTTATTTAGTTTGATGCATACACTTGTTCTTTTTTGGTAGCCCTTTTGTAATGATGGTTGATGTTTGGTTTGGAGGAGAGAGCTGCGTCTTCACTCTTCTGGCCCGCTTACTGCTTCTGTTGCACCCCCAGCCCTGGTTGCCGCTGCTGCTGTTTTCAATGTACAATCAGTAGTATATTTCGTCTGTTGGTTGAATAAATGTGTTGTTAGAACGACAAACACAATGTTTTGGAAGTCGTTGCACGGTTCGATCATTTAGTGCCCCGTACCGTACGTAGCGCATACTTTTTTTCGTACGGAACACATTTTCCACTTGTTGATAACATGCAGCCCACGGATGAAGGCCCAATAGAGAAGCCCATAATTAACTG
Organism: Triticum urartu; assembly: GCF_003073215.2. NCBI lineage: Eukaryota > Viridiplantae > Streptophyta > Magnoliopsida > Poales > Poaceae > Triticum > Triticum urartu. The sequence continues at coordinate 299,248,112 of NC_053025.1, forward strand.
GAAGGGAGGCTCTCACATGAATCCAGCCCAGGTACATGCTCATGGTCCCCTAAACATAAGTAAATAAATAAATAAAGCTAAATGCTCATGCACCAGTTCTTTGGGAAAATAGGTAGCCCAACATTTCTTTTTGAAGAATACCCAAGCTAGGCCTATTTGTCTTCTTCTAATTACTGGGCTGCAAATCTTTCAAGACGAGGAGGGATGCATTCCGGCCTGGCTTAAGAGTATGGTCAATGTCTGTTAAAAGTAATATCAAAAGGGGTTGAAAATTCCAAAAAAATTATAGCAAATGGGATATAAGTTTCTTTTTTTGTTTTTCTTCTTCACCGATATCTTATACATATTTCATTGGATTTAACATGACATAGTACTAATTTATTTTTAAATTTGTTTTAGTATGGCTATTAATTTTTGGATTAAGAATATTTCGTTCCCCAGCAAAAATTTGTGAATTTTCAAAATTTCTCACATATTTAGTTAATTTTTTGACCCTGGTACTGACCAGAAAATGGCCAGCAATTCTAAAAATGGAATACGGTCTGCAATAAATTCCATACGAATTAGAAAATGAGTAAAAATTATAAAAATAATAGCAAATGGGCTGTACACGCCACAGATTTCGAGGCTGACTTGTTTACGCAAGGCTTTGTCAGTGAACACACGATTCTAGCAGCAGTGACTGTTGGATGTCCATCCAACGACCGACGTGCTTCTTCAATCCCTGATCTTCCTTCTCCAGCCGCCTAAACTAGCGCCGGCGGGACTGCCTGATCCCTCCTCTTGTGGCCCGCTGTGATGCCGCGCAGGCTTCCCCGGCCCACCCTACTCCCTCCGCTGGCCTGGCCGCGCACAATCAACTGCCTCCTTATTACGCGAAAAAAATGATTCCTCCCACTAACATCTGGGGCGCACCGGTTGGGAGGCTGAACTGTGGGCCTACTAAGTTGACACGTATGCAGGGCTTGTCAACTTAGTCAACAAATGATTCTAGCAGCAGTAACCATTGGATTTGAATCGAACGGTCCTGCTGCTTATTCAATTGCTTCTCTTCTTGCACCAGCCGGCAAAACCAGCGCCGGGGAGACCGCCTGCTCTTGCCTCCAGTGGCCGGCTGTGCTGCCGTTGAGGCCTCATCGCCCCCTACTACTCCCACCGCTAGCCAGGCCCTGCGACGACGGCAGCCTCACACCGCAGTTAAACCAGTGAACCCTCGTACTCCTCTCCGCGTGGGCATCCACTGTCGCGTCTTCCCCGGCTCCGCGTCATCCCCTTCCTAGGCCTCACCGTCGTACACCGCCTTGGTGCTCTCAGCGCGGCGTGGTCAAAGTGGTCAACGACATTCCATCAAAAGAGTACTGTACGTGGAGAGGCTGACAGCTGGGTCCACGGGCACAGCCTAGTTTTTTTGTGATTTGCCAAGTAAGTCGCTTTGTCAAGCATGTTGGGCTGCAAATCTTTCAAGACAAGGAGAGCTTTCATTCGGCTGGCCGAGAAAATGGCCCATCAGTAATGAGAAATGGGCTATACATTTTTCAAACACATCAAACCGGCAATTAGTTTCAAATATCTTTTTTTTCATTTCGAGATTTTAAATTACATTAATTTTTATGCGTGGAGAATTTGTTGGATTTTATATTGATATACATTTATTTTTAAAATCAGTTTGAATGTGAGTCCAAATTTCGGGATTAAAAACAGTTCGGACCGCACCGAAATATGCAAAATTTCGTATAATTTTTTAACCGTGGCCACAATATGGGCTGTAATGCTAACAAAAAGAATATGGGCTCCAAAAAAACCTTACTAATTAGCAAATGGGCTGTAAATTATTAGAAATAATGGCAGATGGGCTGTATGCTGTATTCCACAGATTTGAGGCTTTCCTAAAAAAAGGTTGACGCACAAGCAGTGACTGTTGGATGGCCATCCAACAGCCGTCGTGCTTCTTCAATCTCTGCTCTTCCTGCTCCAGCCGCTCAAACAAGCGCCGGCGGGACTGCCTGCTCCCTCCTCCCCGTGGCCGGCTCTGCTGCCGCGCAGGCCTCACCGCCCCACCGTACTCCCATCGCTGGCCTAGCCATCCCTCTACTCACCCACACCTGCTGTTATTCTCCGGCGACGACAGACGAACAAGTAAACCCTCGTACAGTCGTACTCCCTTCCATGTGGGAAACAACTGCCGAGTCTTCCCTGCCTCCGTGTCATTCCCTTCCTAGGCCTCGCCGTTGTCCACCACCCTGGTGCTCTCGGCGCGGCCTAGTCAACGTGGTTAACGACCGACATGCATCTGAAGTGGACTGTACGTGCAGAGGCCGACAGCTGGGTCCATGGCCGCACGCAAGGAAATGCCTCCTTATTACGCGCAAAATAATGATTCATCCACCTGACATCAGGGACCCATCGAAAGGGCCTTTGTATTTCGCGAAAAAAACGTTACCGCCGCTGACAGCTCGGACCCACCAGCTATATCTTCACACGCGAGGAAGTGCCTCCTTATTACGCATAAAAAAAATGAATACTCCCCCTGTTAGCTGGGACCCAGTATAGTGGCAGGCTGACTTGTGGGACTACTAATTTGATGGGGATGGAGTGATTTGTCAACTTAGTCAATATGCACGATACTAGCTCCAGTGACCGTACGATGTCCATCCAACGACCGTAGTGCTTCTTCAACCTCTGGTCTTCTTGCTCCAGCCACCCAAACCAACGCAGGTCATGCCTCGTGCTCCTGCCTCCCGTGGCCGGCTGCGATGCGGCGGAGGCCTCACCGCCCCCTACTACTCCCACCGCTGGCCAGGCCATCCCTATACTCACCCACACCCCCTATTATTCTGCGGCGACGGCAGCCACACACCGCAGCGAACCAGTGAACCCTCGTACCCCTCTACGTGTGGCATCCACTACCGCGTCTTCCCCGGCTCCACTTCGTCCCCTTCCTAGGCCTCGCCATCGTCCACCGCCCTGGTGCTCTCGGTGCGGCGTGGTCAACGTGGTCAAGGAACGGCTTCCATCGGACATGGACTGTACGTGGAGAGGCTGATAGCTGGGTCCACGGCCGCAGCAAGGAAGTGCCTCCTTATTACGTGCAAAATAATTATTCCTCCACCTGACAACGGGGACCCACCGGACGGGCCACCGTATTTCGCGAAAAAAATGTTTCCCCCTGACTGCTGGGACACACCAGCTACATCTTCGCACGCAAGGAAGTGCCTGACAGTCGGGACCCACCTGGTCGAAGCGTACGTAGCGTTGTCATTCTGGTCGCGAACGTGTACGTACATATATACTGGTGGATGTAGAGGCGCGCACGTGTCGTAGTAGAGGCGCACATGTAGCATGTACACGTACGTACATCGGCCAGGGAGCAAGAAAGAAAATACGACCACGTATGTGTACATACGGGCGGGGTCTCAAATGCCTACTCGCGCATACATACGGCCAGGGCTCGTGTACATGGCTGGGTCGGAACGGAGAAACAACGTCATCGTCGTGTTCATGGGGAGGCAACAGAATGCATCATGTTCATGGGGAGGCAACGGAATGCGTCGTGTTCATCGGGAGGCAACAGAACGCGTGGGTCGGAACGTAATGCGTAGTCGTGTTCATCGGGAGGGCTTGGACGGAACAGGCGATGGAAACGAGGCCTGGCGTACCTCAAAACGGAGGAAACAGACCTCCTACGTTCGGAACGGGGTCCTGTTGATCGGGAGGGGTGTGGCGTACCGCAAAACGGAGGAAACAGACCTCCTATGGTCGAAACGGGGGGTCCTGTTGATCGAGAGGGGTGTGGCGTACCACAAAACGGACGAAACGGACCTCCTACGGTCGAAACGGGGGTCCTGTTCATCGGGAGGGGTGTGGCGTACCGCAAAACGGACGAAACAGACCTCCTACGATCGAAACGGGGGTCCTGTTCATCGGGAGGGGTGTGGCGTACCGCAAAACGGACGAAACAGACCTCCTACGATCGAAATGGGGGTCCTGTTCATTGGGAGGGGTGTGGCGTACCGCAAAATGGGAATCCACGGGATACTGTTCATCTCCACCGTTGGCCTCCTCCAGCCTCCACGGGCTACCGTCGACCTCCTCCAGCCTCCACGGGATCCTGTTCATCCAACCTCCACCGCGCGCTACTCCACCCGCTACTGTTCAACCACCCCTCCACGGGCACCCATCCATCGTCTACTGTTCATCCAGCCCTCCACACCACGGGGTCCTGTTCAACCACCCCTCCACGGGCACCCCTCCACTGTCTACTGTTCATCCAGCCGTCCACCACACCACGGGGTCTTGTTCATCCAGAGGCAACACCACCGCTCACTGTTCATCCAGCCCCCCCAGCAACACTCACTATTCATCCCAGAGGCAGCATCGACCGGCTTCTGTTAGCAGCAGTACCGAAGGAATCGCTCGATCAGGTTCAGTTAACAACCATCGATCGATCGCTCGGGTTCAGTAGCGCGTAGCCTGCAGTGCAATCGCTCGGGTTCAGTTAGAGCCCAACGCCTCGCTCGGGTTCAGTTAGAGCCAATGCCTCGCACACACGCGCGTACGTGTACGAGAGAAACGCGCATCACTTGGCCCCCGACCTCCCACCGTAACCGAGAACTCCCCGAAATTTTCCTCCCCCTCACTTCTACCATGGTTTTTTCCATTATGGACGGCCCAAAGAATGTCATGCAGCTGCATCTCCGGCCCGCCTAGGACGAAAAGCCCATTTTCTGTCATGATTTTTTGTCATAGAAGTAGGAGCCCACCACATCTATGATGATACCGGGTTTTGTCACAATTATCGTCATAGAAGTGTCATACGTATGATAGAAAAAATATTCGTTCGGCCCAAAATGTCACGGATGTGTCTTTTTTTATAGTGTTAGGAGCATGTTTTCTTCCAAACCTTTATATCCAATTGGTGGCACTATGAGCTATTCATTACGAAGGTACATGGTTTGCTACTATCTTGCTACTCTTTTTGTACTGTCATTAGATAGTAATACTAGTGGTTTGCATGTGAATTTATTGGCAGGGTGGACCTACATTGGAGGTGCAGGACAAGATTCAATAATTGGATGCTGAATTTTGGTTGTATCGATTTCACCTCTTCCATCACTGCGAACATGGATATCCTTGGTCTGATGAAGAATAGGCGCTATATTTCTGCTCTGAACCAGCAAATCAATTCAGTATGAAATTTTCTAGGGCAAAACATGACTGTATCAAATTGTCCAGTGCAAAACATGACAGATGCTAAGCGGAAGGAACATGTTTAAACCGAAAATAAAAGGTGGGGTATATGTTTACTAGCTGCTTGATATTTGTGCATACAGAGATGTCTGCCCGTTGCTATTTGGCAAACACACAAAGTGACCGCAATTTTGGTTGAACTGCACAAGAGAATAGTATAGTCACTACATGCAGTGCCATTTGAAAATAGACACAGAAAGATTGGATAGTCACTTCATGGACTGCATAAAAGTAGTATTGTAGTATTTATTGGCCAACACTAGGTGCTTCATTGCTTTGGTGTTATTATACAACGGGCATCATTTTGCCTAAGTTAAAGTTTGTATTCCGAAAATAGTCTCGTCATGTGATCGAGAGAAGACCAAATCATATTGCAGTGGATGTTCCTCCATCATGTGTGGTTCATTCTCATGGTTCCAGCTGTTGGTGAAACCACTTACGTTTGCAAGAGGAATTGTAGACTTCACTAACAAATTTGCCTTTCAGTCTGTACTGAATGTTGGCCAAGAGAAGCATCCATGTTAGTAGGAAGAACATATGTTTTTTCTAGATCTTTGCTTTTGGAGCTACATATTTATATATGATCTGTGAATCATTGAGATGCATTAACATGTTGATGTTATATATGGGAATCGTACTATTTGGTTTTGAATTTGGGCTACTAATGTGAACATATTACGATGCCATGCCTGTGAGTCTCGTGTGAACATTTTGAACGGATCGGCTCTTACTGTTGTGCATAGCATGATCCTTATTTCAGTGTTCTCAGTGTTTACAAGTTACTAACAGTTCGATATTTCTGTTCGCTCAGTGTTTACAAGTTACTAATCGATCACTAGCTAGCCTACTAATGCGCTCCTGGCAGTTCTAGTTCCGACGCAAGATCCGAAGTGGTAGTTTTTTGAATAAAAATGCCTACCTCTGAAGAAACTGACGAGCTGGTCTGAAGAAAATGCCATGCGAATCTGAAGAAACTGCCAGCAAAAATGTTCGAAAATGCCTTATCTCCCAGCGAACGTTCATCAGCTAATGCAATCATACACGTACACCATCCGACCTACTCGATCCTACACGTACACTATCTGACCTACTCGATCCTACACGGATAAATAGCAGATCACACACGTACTACCTGTCGTGGTTCTAACTCTAACAGTGATGTAGGGGGGTGAGTATGGAGAGGCTAGATCCTAGCTATTGGGAAGTTGTTACACGCGAGGTTTACGAGTTCAGGCCCTTCTCGGAGGAAGTAATAGCCCTACGTCTCGGAGCCCGGAGGCGGTCGACTGGATTATGCGTGTATAGATTACAGGGGTGCGAACCCTTCTTACTGAGGAGGGGGGTGGCTTATATAGAGTTCGCCGACCCCGTCCTGCCCTCAGTAATGCAGGGTTTTAAAGTACATTTAAGATGGGGCGTTACTGGTAACGCCTCTAATAAAGTGTTGTAATGACCATGAAGACTACTTAACAGCTGACCGTTTGCCTACGGAGTGACTGTAGATCTCCTGGCAGTCGAGTGAATAGCTTCATGGTCGAGTGGTAGCTTCATGGTCGAGTGTCTTGAACCCGTCGAGTGGAGTACCTTCAAGTCGATTGATGAGTGATTTCTTCAAGGGATGTCCTTGGGTAGGAATCTTTGGGACGGGTCCGTGCTCCTACCCCAGGTACATAGCTTCATCATTAGCCCCCGAATGGATCGAGGTTAGAGTGGGGGAAGAGTTGGGGATCCTTTCCGACTGGTTCGTCGAGGTTGTAAGAGTGCCTCACTTAGGGTCAGTTGTCGCGGACGACGTCACCAACCTCTTTCAGTTGCCTTGATCTATTCCAGGCCCTTCGTCGAGTGAATATCCTTGCTTGCGACATGCCGAGTGTTGGTACGAGCGGGATACTCTGTTTTTGGCAAGCGGTTCTGCGGCCCGCGGATCTCACGGGATTTGCATTTTGGGAAGCGCGCGGGACGGGAGTAGCCGCAGTAATCGGAAGTGAAAAAGCGGAAAACTCCTCGATCCTCGTGTCGCCTTTTTCGCCACGTACTGCGCGCGCGTCTGTTGCGGGATTTGACTGGGCTGCCTGGGCCTACCGGTCAGTCACTCAGGAGCAGCCCCTTATAAGTTGTCGGCTCGGGGTTTCCAAGCCGCGCGCTTCTCTTCTGCTTCCTTCTTTCTTTCTTCCTCTCTCCCTTCGCCAGCTCTCCTGCGACCCTCGGCCGTACCCTAGCGCCGTTAGCCCGTGCGAGACCTCGCCGGCGACGATGGTGAAGGGCAAGACCACTGCTTTGGAGCGCGCGAAGAAGGCGGCGGCGGCGGGGAAAGGAAAGAAGTCTTCGCGAGGTGGATCTTCCTCCCGGACCACCCTGCCCAAGGGTTGGATTCAGGGCGATTGGATGCCATCGGTGCTCCGGCAGGAAGATCTCGACGACATGGTCGAGGGAGGAGCCATTCCCCACGAGGCCGCGCGTCTCCCGGGGAGGGAGATTGAGCCGCAACCCCGCGACGGTGAGTGCGTGCTCCTCGCCACCCACATCGACCGAGGGTTTTCTCTGCCTCCCCATCCATTCTTCTGGAGCTTCTTGAATTTCTTCGGAGCGCAGCTCCATCACTTTACCCCCAATTCCATAGTCTACCTTGCCGCGTTCATTTCCATGTGCGAGGCCTTCCTGGGTTGCCGTCCGCATTGGGGGCTTTTCAAGCATATCTTTACTTGCCGCTCCCAGTCGGTGAAGAAGGCCAAGTCGAGTGACGAGAAGACGCAAGTCATCCAGTTGTGCGGGGGTCTGGCGATCCAGACGAGGGGGAAGAGCTGTTTCCCCTCTATCACCTTCTCGGAGTCGGTCCGCGGCTGGCAGTCGACCTGGTTCTACTGCCAGGACCAGGCGACCCCCGGGCAGTCGACCGGTCTTCGTCCTTTTTCACTCGACCGAGCCGAGAAGCCTATCTCTCTGAAGGTCACGCCGGAGGAAAGTGCCCAAGTCAAGGTATTGGCGGGTCGAGTGGTTGAACTTGTCCGTGAGGGGGTGACTGGGATGGACCTGTTAGAGGTCTTTCTCCAGAGGCGCATCCAACCGCTCCAGGCGCGAGACCATCCGATGTGGCTGTATTCTGGCCTTGACGACACCACTCGGATCCACCCGGAGGAGGTCACCGATGAGATGCTGGAGGGGTGGCTGTCAAGCATCACGGGGAACAAAGACAACCCCCGAGGAGCCAGAAGGGTGATTCCACTCGACAAATCATATGAAGTGGATCAGGTATGTCTTTGTGTCGGATATCTGGCCTTCTGTATTAGTCTTCTTTGTGTAAGTCGACTGACTTTCGTCCTGTCCGTTGTCCTCCAGGCTACCACTGAGATGTACTCGACGCCCAACGGGCACAAGGGCCGACCGAGGAAGGTGAGGGGAGCGGAGGCGAGAGCGGGGACGACCAGGTAGAGTGGGAGTCCGACGGTGAGGGAGAGGAGGGCGACGACATCTTCTCCAGTGAGGAGGAAGAGGAGGCTGAACCCTCCCGCCCGGAGGGACGGTCCAAGCTCGCCCACGATCCAGCGCAGGAACGTGGCAAGGCGGCCGCTCCTGTTGGGCAGTCGTCGAAACGCCCTCGGACTTCTTCTCCTCCGCCGACCGGGAAGGCTCCCAAGCACCCACAAACGGCGCCATCTAAGCCGCCCAAGGCCTTGCCCAAAATGAAGATAGCTGTTCCCACCATTTCGGGGTAACAACAACACTTGCTTTCCTTTGTCGACTGTGGACGGATCGTTGGTCGATTCACTGGGCCAACTGACTAACTTTCGAGATTTGCAGTGGTGCAACTTCTGAGGTCTCCGCCAGGAACGACGACCAAGAGATGGAGGACGCTGTCACCTCCAACCCTGGTACGATCACTGCCGTCCTGCTTACGAGTCGACTGAAGCGTTGGTCGATTGAATGTTTTCCTTGCAGCTCCTCCTCATGTTATCGACCTCCCGGACGACGACGACAACACACCACTGAGGGTGAAGAGGAAGAAGAAGGTGTTGGCTGGCAAGGCTCTGCAATCCACTCCCGCGCCTGAGGCTGCAGTTCGGGATGATGGCGAACCCACTCGGGCTTCCGTGACTTTCGCTGTTCCTTTGACGAGTGCGCAGCCTTCAGCGTCGACTGCAGATCCGTCTTCGCTTTTTGCTGCGTACCCCGTCCCTGAGGACCAAGCGGCTGCTGCGAAGGAGGCTGTATGCCAGGCTGGAGTCATGATGGAGCAGGTAAAAGTGGCTCGGGAGGCTTGCCAGGCGGCTTACGACGCAAGCTCGGCTCTTCAGAGCAATGTCCAGGTCAGTCGACTTCAACACTTGGTCTATTTTGGTATGTTCTTTGAAGAATCTATTTTCCGAAGATCTTTAAGTTTGTACACCCACTGGCTGTTTTTTTTTGAATGAGTGGGGGCACGCTAAGTGCACCCACTGGGTGTAGTCCCCGAGACTACGGTCGACTGCTGGCGGTTGGCTGTAGTCTTTAAATTGAGTCGTAGTTGAGTTTCTTCGCTCTGTCTGATCGGGCCATGTCGAATGGAAGTCGACTGCGGGCAGTCGACGTCTTTCTCTCTTTTTTTTTACTGGGTGTAGGCTTATTGTCTCTCAGCTGCTCGGAAGCAACTTGTCTTTGACTCGACTTCAGGGGTCGGTCGGGTGGTCTTTGACTCGACTTCAGGGGTCGGTCGGGTGGGATAGGAACTGGCGGGGGCACGCTAAGTGCACCCACTGGGTGTAGTCCCCGAGACTATGGTGGACTGCTGGCAGTCGACCGTAGTCTTAGTATTTATTGTCTTTGTTGCTCTTCTTCTCTTTTTTTTACTGAGATTGCAACTCCCCCCCTTCGACTTCAGAAGTCTTGTGATCTTGGAACCCGCTTGGCTGACATGGAGAAGCAGCAAATTCAAATGAACCTCAATCTGGAGCTGGCCAGGACGGAGCTGCAGAAGGTCAGAGACGGCGCCGCAGGTAAGATGCCTTTGTCGACTGGTTAGTTTTCAGGCTTGAGTATCTCTTCGCTTTCTCCGACTCAATCATCATTTTGGCAGAAAAACTAAAAGAAGCTCTGGAGAAGAAGGATCAGGACTTGGCTACTGCCCGTAAGGAGGCTGATGACAAGACCGCTCTGGCCGCGCAGAAGCTGGCTTTGGTCGACCAATTAGAAGGGGAGAACACCAAGTTGAAGACCGCTCTGAAGGAAGCCAACAGGGAGTGTTCGCGTTGGAAGAAGGAGCACCTCACCCTGAGCGATAAGATGGAAAGCCTCGCTCGCAGGAGAGACGACCTGGAGAGCTACTTGAGGAGCTTTGCCAAGAAGCTGTACATCAAGCTCGAAGGTGCACAATCAGTTCCGACTGGTTCTTTTTGTGTCGACTCAGTTTTATGAAATTTGACTTATCCTTGGGTCGTGCATGCAGAACTTTGCCAGAACTTCGAAGAGGAGACCGGGCGGATCAAAACAGGTTTGGATCCAATCAACTCTCTGGTGCAAGACGAAGCTGCAATGAACCTGCTCCGACTGGAATCCCGCATTGACGGCGTCGTGGATTACTTGGCTTGACTGAAGGTCGCCATGACGCGGATCGACCCGACGCTTTGGCCAGAGTCCACGCTCTAGAACGATCTCGAGTCTCTGATGAGTTGACTCAACGGAATCCCAGACCGAGTGCAAGAGTGGAAGAAGTCTTCAGCTCGGTGTGGTGCCGACGTGGCTCTGTCTCTGGTCCGCGTCCATTGCAAGGAGGTGCGGGAGGAGAAGCTGGCCCCCATCCAAGTTGCCAACACGAGGAAGCACAACTTCCAGGACTTCATGGAGACATTTATTGCCGCTGCTACCCGCATCGCAGATGGGATCGACTTGGATGAATTTGTCACCCCTGCCAGTCCTCCTCCTCCTGAGGAATGAAAAAACTTGCCTCGGGATGCCGAGTGTATTTTGTAATCCGTTAAACTCTGCCTTAAATTTGTCTCGGAATGCCGAGTGGAAGTGTAATAGTTAAACTCTGCCGAGCTGTGGGCTCGAGTACTTTGATCTGAGGTCTCTCGGATATTTTAGGCTTTATTTGAACTTGATTTGTCGTTGAATCTCTTTGTGGATGACCCGTCGAGTGGGATTTGATCTTCACTCGAAATAACTTTGTGTCTGTGGTGCAGCTCCGAAGGAGAAGGTGGCGGTCGACCTGCCCCTCGTCGTCCTTGGGAAATGAGAAGTGTTTCATACTTAGGTGAGCGCGGGACTGCAGCTAAGCCCCCGAGTGGGAGGTTTGCTCTCCACTCGGTAGGATTTTCAAACTTAGGCGAGTGCTGACCGCGGCTAAGTCTCTTCGTAGGAGAACTTAGGCGAGTGCTTGACTGCAGCTAAGCCTCCGAGTGAGAGGTTTGCTCTCCACTCGGTAGGATTTTTCAAACTTAGGCGAGTGCTGACCGCAGCTAAGTCTCTTTGTAAGAGAACTTAGGCGAGTGCTGGACTGCAGCTAAGCCCCCGAGTGGGAGGTTTGCTCTCCACTCGGTAGGATTTTCAAATTTAGGCGAGTGCTGACCGCAGCTAAGTCTCTTCGTAGGAGAACTTAGGCGAGTGCTGGACTGCAGCTAAGCCTCCGAGTGGGAGGTTTGCTCTCCACTCGGTAGGATTTTTCAAACTTAGGCGAGTGCTGACCGCAGCTAAGTCTCTTCGTAGGAGAACTTAGGCGAGTGCTGGACTGCAGCTAAGCCTCCGAGTGGGAGGTTTGCTCTCCACTCGGTAGGATTCTCAAACTTAGGCGAGTGCTGACCGCAGCTAAGTCTCTTCGTAAGAGAACTTAGGCGAGTGCTGGACTGCAGCTAAGCCCCCGAGTGGGAGGATCGCTCTCCACTCGGTAGGATTTTTTCAAACTTAGGCGAGCGCCGGACTGCAGCTAAGTCTCTAAATGAGAGAACTTAGGCGAGTGCTGGACTGCAGCTAAGCCCCCGAGTGGGAGGATCGCTCTCCACTCGGTAGGATTTTTTCAAACTTAGGCGAGCGCCGGACTGCAGCTAAGTCTCTAAATGAGAGAACTTAGGCGAGTGCTGGACTGCAGCTAAGCCCCCGAGTGGGAGGATCGCTCTCCACTCGGTAGGATTTTTCAAACTTAGGCGAGACGGATTCGCAGCTAAGTCACCCACTGGGGGATTTTGTATGTAAACAAAAGTGAAAACAATTAATGGAACACTCTTGCCTTTGATAAAAACGAACTGCGGGAATTTTTCTTATTACATCTCGTCCAAGGTTGAGCTCAAGTGTAAAAGGGGCGGAGTAGTTCCGCATTCCAAGCTCGAGGCTCGTCGATCTGGCGATCAACATTGAAGAGGTGATACGCTCCATTGTGGAGGACTCTAGTGATGATGAAGGGACCTTCCCAAGTGGGAGCAAGCTTGTGTGGTTTCTGTTGATCCACTCGGAGGACCAAATCTCCTTCTTGGAAGGCTCGACTCTTCACATTCCGGGCGTGGAATCGACGCAAGTCTTGCTGATAAATGGTCGATCTGATCATGGCCATCTCCCTCTCTTCTTCGAGGAGGTCGACTGCGTCTTGCCGGGCCTGTTCTGCTTCATCTTCGGTGTAAAGCTCGACTCGGGGCGCGTTGTGAAGAAGATCACTTGGCAGAACCACTTCGGCTCCATAAACCAGAAAGAATGGAGTTCTTCCAGTCGACCGGTTAGGGGTGGTCCTCAATCCCCACAGAACTGACGGAAGCTCGTCGACCCAAGCACCTGCCGCGTGCTTGAGATCACGCATCAGCCGAGGTTTCAGTCCTTTAAGAATCAGACCATTTGCTCTTTCAGCTTGCCCATTCGACTGAGGATGCGCGACCGACGCGTAGTCGACTCGTGTGCCTTGAGAGGCGCAAAAGGCTCTGAACTGGTCTGAATCAAAGTTTGACCCATTGTCAGTGATGATGTTGTGAGGGACTCCATATCTGAATGTTAGTCCTCTGACGAAACTAATAGCAGTGCCAGCATCAAGGTTCTTGATGGGTTTAGCTTCAATCCACTTGGTAAACTTGTCGACTGCCACAAGCACATGGGTGAAACCGCTCCTGCCTGTTCTCAGAGGACCGACCATGTACAGTCCCCAGACAGCGAAGGGCCAGACGAGTGGAATGGTCTTCAGGGCTGATGCGGGCTTGTGGGACATGTTGGAGTAGAACTGACACCCCTCACACTTGTCAACTATCTCTTTTGCCATCTCATTTGCTCTTGGCCAGTAAAATCCCGCCCGGTATGCTTTGGCCACAATGGTTCGGGAGGACACATGGTGACCGCAGGTCCCCGAATGGATCTCATCAAGGATCATCTGACCTTCTTCCGGAGTTATGCACTTCTGACCGATTCCAGTCGCGCTTTCTCTGTACAACTTCCCCTTTATGACTGTGAAGGCCTTGGATCGGCGGACGATCTGTCAAGCCTCTTCCTCGTCCTCTGGGAGCTCTTTCCTTAGGATATATGCAATGTATGGTATCGTCCAGTCGGGAGTGATGGCCAAGACTTCCATGATCAGGTCGACCACAGCAGGAACTTCGACTTCAGTCGGATCTGTGGCACTTTTCGGTTGTGGGGCTTCTTCTGTGAAAGGATCCTCCTGGACTGACGGCGAGCGGATGTGCTCCAAAAACACATTGCTGGGAATGGCTTCTCTCTTGGAGCCTATCTTTGCCAGATCATCGGCTGCTTGATTTTTGAGTCGGGGGATGTGATGGAGTTCTAACCCCTCGAATTTCTTTTCTAGCTTTCTCACTGCGTTGCAATAACCAGTCATAGCCGGGCTTCTGACGTCCCACTCCTTCATTACCTGATTAACCACCAAATCTGAGTCGCCGTAGACCATGAGGCGACGAACGCCGAGTGAAATGGCCATGCGCAACCCATACAGAAGTGCTTCATACTCTGCTTCATTGTTGGAGGAATCGAAGTGAATCTGGAGGACGTATCTGAGCTTTTCTCCTCGGGGGGAGACTAGAACTACCCCAGCACCGGAACCATTCAGCATCTTAGATCCATCGAAGAACATGGTCCAGTGCTCCGAGTGAACTTGAGTCGGAAGCTGCTGTTCAATCCACTCGGCGACGAAATCTGCGATTGCTTGGGACTTAATAGCCTTCTTTGCTTCAAACCTGATATCTAAGGGAAGGAGTTCAATCGCCCACTTGGCCACTCGACCAGTTGCATCTCTGTTATGCAGTATCTCTGACAGTGGGGCCTCGCTGACGACTGTAATGGAGTGGTCAGAGAAGTAATGTGCAACCTTCTTCGTGGTCATGTAAATCCCATATACAAGCTTCTGGTAGTGAGGGTATCTTTGTTTTGAAGGGGTCAAAACTTCAGACAGATAATAGACTAGGCGCTGAACTCTGAAGGCCTTTCCTTCTTCTTCCCGCTCGACCGTGAGTACTGTACTGACAACTTGTCCCGTGGCCGCAATGTACAGCAGCAGAGGCTCTTTGCTGATTGGGGCAGCAAGCACCGGCTGGGTGGAGAGCAGACCTTTGAGTTCTGCAAACGCTGCGTCAGCTTCTGGAGTCCACTCGAACTTGTCAGACTTCTTCATCAGTCGGTAGAGAGGCAACGCCTTTTCACCGAGGCGAGAAATGAATCGACTTAAAGCAGCCAAGCAGCCTGTAAGCTTTTGGACATCGTGCACGCATACAGGACGCTTCATCCGGAGTATGGTGCCAATTTTCTCAGGATTGGCGTTGATCCCTCGTTCGGAAACGAGAAAACCGAGTAACTTTCCGCCTGGAACTCCGAATGTGCATTTTGACGAATTGAGCTTGATATCATACCTCCTGAGGTTGGCAGAGGTTTCGGCAAGGTCAGCTCGCAGGTCGGAACCTTTGCGTGACTTGACCACAATATCATCCATGTATGCCTCCACATTCCGACTGATTTGAGTGAGTAAACACTTCTGAATCATTCTCATGAACGTGGCTCCGGCGTTCTTGAGGCCGAACGGCATAGTGACATAACAGAAGCATTCGAATGGGGTGATGAAAGCTGTTTTGATTTCGTCGGGTCCATACAGACGGATCTGATGGTACCCGGAATAAGCATCTAGAAAAGACAATCTCTCACATCCCGCAGTCGAGTCGACTATTTGGTCGATGCGAGGGAGAGGAAAATGATCTTTCGGGCAGGCCCGATAGATATGTTTGAAATCAATGCACATGCGAAGTGACTTGTCCTTCTTGGGGACCATGACGACATTGGCGAGCCACTCGGAGTGGTAAATTTCTCGGATGAACTCTGCTGCTAAGAGCTGAGCCACCTCCTCGCCAATGGCTTGCTTCTTCTGGACGGCGGACCGTCGAAGATGTTCCTTCACAGGCTTGAATTTTGGGTCGACCCGTAGACGGTGCTCAGCCAGCCCCCTGGGAACTCCAGGCATGTCGGAGGGTTTCCATGCGAAGATGTCCCAGTTCTCATGGAGGAGCTGGATGAGCGCTTCTTCCTATTTGGAGTCAAGCGTCGTTGAGATGTGAGTCGGGGCAGCATCGGAGTCAGTCGGGTGAATGTCGACTATTTTTGTTTCACCGGACGACTGAAAAGCTGATTCTGAAGCAGGCTTCTTGGCTCGTAGCAACTCGCTTGGGTCGGCAGTCTTTTGGTACTCTTGCAGCTCGACCACTGCCATCTGAGCATCTGCAATCTTTGAGCCCTTCTGAAAGCACTCTTCCGCCTTCTTCCGATTGCCTGTGACAGTGATCACACCTTTGGGGCCAGGCATCTTCAGTTTGAGGTACACGTAACATGGCCGGGCCATGAAGCGTGCGTAAGCTGGCCTGCCCAAAATGGCGTGATAAGCACTTTGGAAGTCCACGACCTCGAATGTCAACTTTTCTTTGCGGTAATTCTTTGAATCACCGAAAACCACATCAAGAGCGATCTGGCCGAGTGATTGGGCTTTCTTCCCAGGAATGACTCCATGGAAACTCATGTTACTGGTGCTGAGTCTGGACATCGGAATGCCCATTCCTTTCAATGTTTCAGCATACAGTATGTTCAGGCCACTACCTCCATCCATCAGGACTTTAGTCAGTCGAGTGCCTTCAACAATTGGGTCGACCACCAAAGCTTGCCTCCCAAGGGTGGCAATGTGCGTCGGGTGATCAGACTGGTCGAATGTGATGGCAGTCTGAGACCACTTCAGGTAACTGGGTGTTGCTGGGGCAACCATGTTCACCTCTCGGTTAATGACTTTCAGTCGACTTTTGCTTTCGACATCGGCAAAAATCATCAGGGTGGAATTGACTTGGGGGTATCCATCGTCACTGTCTTCCTTGTCCTCGACTCTGTCCGACTCTTTTTCCTTATCCTTGGACTGTTTTCCTTGGAACTGCTGGATCAGGAGCCGGCACTGTCGAGTGGTATGCTTTGGGTAAATAAAATTACCCTCTTCATCCTTCTTGGTGTGGATGTGACATGGCAGATCCAAAACATCATTTCCGTCTTGATCCTTGACTTTTTTGGGCTTCCAGGTGCCCTTGGGTTTTCCCTTGAAGTTTCCCTGGGCTACGGCCAGGGCCTCTCCAGGAGCGGCTGGCTCGGCCTTCCGCTTCTGCTTCCGACTGGAATTGCCTCCATTTTCCTGGGCGATTGCTTTCTGCTTGCCACTCCGGAGTCGATCTTCGTCTTCTCCGTTAGCATACTTGGTGGCAATCTCCATCATCCGATTCAGAGACATCTCTCCAGTTCGACCGAACTTCAGATTCAACTCTCTTTATTTAACACCTTCCTTGAAGGCACAAACTGCTTGATGGTCTGGCACGTTCTCAACCGAGTGATGCAGCGTGATCCACCTCTGGATGTATTCCCTCAGAGTTTCATTCGGCTTCTGCACGCAAGACCGCAGCTCGGTTAGGCCTGCAGGTCTCTTGCATGTTCCTTCAAAGGTTGTGATAAACACTCGGGAGAGGTCCTCCCAATTGTAAATGCTGCTGGGTGCCAACTGATTTAGCCATGCTCTGGCCGAGCCCTCTAACATGAGAGGCAAATGCTTCATGGCCACCTCGTCATTGCCACCGCCAATCTGTACAGCCACTCAGTAATCTTCAAGCCAGGTGTCAGGCTTAGATTCACTGGTGAACTTGCCGATTCCAGTCGCCAACCTGAAATTGGGAGGTATCACTGCGGCTCTGATGGCTCGACTGAAACACTCTGGCCCTGAAGCACGTACTCTGCTGCTGGCAGGCGCATCTCTGTTGTGGCCTTCTCGATGAGCTCTGTTCCTGTCAACCAAACCTTGAACGAGGATGGATCTTGCATCAAAGCCTAGGTCTCTGGGGTCGACTGGAATCCTCTGCCCAACACTATGAGGGCGTCTGTCATCTTGCCGTCGAGGCGCATATGACCCACTCCTCGGGGGAGGGGTTGGCACTCGACGTCGATCATCACGGTCAAATCGGTGATCATACTGCTCATTCCTCCTGTACTGATCATGCTGGCCACCACGTCCCTCACACCTCGGGGGCGATCTCAGGCTGTGAGCTGACTCGACTGTATCTGTTGCGACAGACCGACTGTGGATCCTATTCCACGACTGTGAGACAGCGGAATTCTGGTCTCCCGCCGCCCGGAGCAATGCTCTGATCTGTAACAAGCCCCTGCCAGCCTCCGACTGGGAGGGCTGAATCGATTCTGCTATACGGGCCGCGGCGGCCAGATTCTGAACTGGGGTTCGATATACCTGCGTCGGCGGAAAGAGCTGGCGTCGACTAGACTCGGGAGCCCGCTGACGCGCTTGCTCGTCGAGTGCTCGCTGGAGATTCTCCAGTCGAGTGCGCTCGGCCAAGTTGGCCAAACGCGCGTCCTCCAAGGCCCGGGCCTCGGGGGTGTCTCCGACGATAGGAGTGCGGAGCGCGTCCATGTTCTGGCGGCGAAGCTCCTCTCGCTGCAATGATGTGAGAGGTTCGGGGAGATACTCATCGTGAGGATGCGACGGATCGCCCCCACCCGCGCCTCCATCGGTGCGAGGGAAACCGGGGGGACTGTGTGTTCCATCGACCGCCAGAACCTCAGCCGCTGGATCGCTGCTGTCGCACTCGGATGCGGTCTCCACGGAGCCAGTCGACAGGTCGAACAGGCCGTAGAGGGAATCGACAGGCTCGATGGCCGCGACTTGCGGGGCCGCCGATCGGCGGCCCACGGCGTGCCTCACCCACCGCTGAAGTCTTGACCGACCGGAGCGCTTGCGCTGGTGGGAGACAGGGCGGGGAGACGATACGGGGGCTGACCCATATTGGGTCGACGGTTGCCGCAGGAGGACGCCACGAATGCATGCGCGGAAATGTGTCGCACCGCGGGCGGGGAGCGCGTCGATGTCGAGCGGTGCCTCCTGAAGCTAGGCGGAGTCGTCGACAATGAAGGTGAGCGCGCCGAGACGGATCTCGCGGTCCTCCACCAAAACTCCGCAAGAAAACATGATCAAAGGGATCGAGAAAAATCACAACTTCTCCAACTAAGCGCTAAGATTCCCGCCCCACGGTGGGCGCCAACTGTCGTGGTTCTAACTCTAACAGTGATGTAGGGGGGTGAGTATGGAGAGGCTAGATCCTAGCTATTGGGAAGTTGTTACACGCGAGGTTTACGAGTTCAGGCCCTTCTCGGAGGAAGTAATAGCCCTACGTCTCGGGAGCCCGGAGGCGGTCGACTGGATTATGCGTGTATAGATTACAGGGGTGCGAACCCTTCCTACTTAGGAGGGGGGTGGCTTATATAGAGTTCGCCGACCCCTCCTGCCCTCAGTAATGCAGGGTTTTAAAGTACATTTAAGATGGGGCGTTACTGGTAACGCCTCTAATAAAGTGCTGTAATGACCATGAAGACTACTTAACAGCTGACCGTTTGCCTACGGAGTGACTGTAGATCTCCTGGCAGTCGAGTGAATAGCTTCATGGTCGAGTGGTAGCTTCTTGGTCGAGTGTCTTGAACCCGTCGAGTGGAGTACCTTCAAGTCGATTGATGGGTGATTTCTTCTAGGGATGTCCTTGGGTAGGACTCTTTGGGACGGGTCCGTGCTCCTACCCCAGGTACATAGCTTCATCACTACCTCCTTTCCGGTTTGCAGGGCTCAATTCAAAAAACGACCTACTCGATCCTACAGGAATAAATAGCGGATCACGCACGTACTACCTCCTTTCTGGTTTGCAGGGCTTAATTCAAAAATCTAACCAACCAAGGTAGATGATGAGTGGTGGAACCATTTTTGACAAGGAGGGAGTACCTCATCTGGATGATTCGAGTGCACTCGTTTGACCGTCATGCCGACATGCGACCCAGCACAGACGGGAGGCACCACTGACGGGACGGGACGACACAATCGTAATTTCAGTTTTTCTAGTTTTCCACGGCAAGCTGGCACGCTAAGCCATGCCAGCTTATGCATTGAATTCCGATGACCGCGATGACCGTCGCGTTTCCCGCGACACGCTAGTTCGCCTACCTTCTGCCTATAATTACTGTTTCCCGGGCTTCTCCGGTGGAACCATCACCCAAATCGCCCTATCCTCATAAGCCCCCACCGGCCCGATGTTGCTCGCCACTTATCCTCGCTCTCGCCACATCCGCCAAGCCCCCGCCCGTCCGTGATAGGCGACACCGGAGGCGGTCACCGCCGGAACTAGTGTTTGGTGTTTCACCGGAAGGCAGACAGAGGGAGGAGGCATTCTATCGGTCTTTAGATGGCAATGCGGACTATGAGGAGTTGTTGGAGCACGACCGCCTGGCGGAGGAGCAGCGTATTGCCAATTTGCGCTGCCAGCCGGACATGGAGCAGCAACACACTGACGCTCTATGTCGCGAGCAGAGCGCCCGCAACTGGGCAGACTACATGGAGGCTGGCGCCCGGCAAATAGCCCTGGAGACTGTCGGGCACGCACGTGTTCGCAATGCCGATTTTTACTTCCAGCTTGTCAAGTGGGTTTCCCGCTTAGAAGTCAAAGCTTCGGTGGACCACGTCGGCATGGAAAGAGCCAACATGCGCGAGCAACGCGCCCTATGGCACCTCTGGCAAGTCCGAGGTGAGGAGGATGACGCCAGTGCCGGCGTTTAGCGTGTACCGCAGATGGTGGCCGGCATCGTCTAGTTAGCTAAGAGTATGTTAGTACTTGTATGCTACTAGAGTATTAGTGGGAGTAGATAGTTAACTTGGCTATGATGGTTGTCAACGTGGAAGTTCAGTACTCTATATGTGGATTAGACCTGTTACTTTGCTCTGAATGTTGAACTTTCCGTTTGAACATATGGAATGGGCTATTATTTTTATATATAAATGGGTTGTATTTGTCCTCCACGGGTTTAGAGGCTGACTTGTGGGCCTACCAAGTTGACGCGTACACAATCAGGAGATGATTGTAAGTAGAGAGGATGATAGCAGGGACCCGCCAAGGTCATGGCAGTACGCAAGCAAGTGCGTCCTTATTTCAAGCCAATAAAAATGGCTCCTCCTAATGGACTTCTGACATCTGGGTCCCATGGCATTGTCAACATAGTCAATAAACGAGAGAATTGCACAACGAGCAGCTGACACCAGGTACCTAGCAGCTCGCCCAGTTATTTTTGTTTTGGGTTAATTTGATAAATGCCACTCCAAATCTGGTGTTTTCGAGAAATGCCACTGCAATTTCCAAAATTTGAAAAATGCCATTTCATGCCATTTCTAGTGGCATTTTTCGAAGTCTGGAGTGGCGTTTTTTAAAGTTTGCAAATTGCAGTGGCGTTTTCCAAAGTTTGCAAAAATTGCAGTGGCATTTTTCATAGTTTGGAAATTGAAGTGGCATTTTTATGAATTGCCATAATTGGAGTGGTATTTATCTAATTTGTTTTTGAGACGGAAGCAGGGTGTCAACTGGGCTGTGCGGGGCACTCTGGCCTGTCTAGACAGCCTTCTCTTTTATGTTTACCACAGACCAGCCCAGTAGTTTTTTCTTTCTGAAAATGGCTAGCCTAGTTTATTTGTGATTTGCCAAGTAAGTCCCTTTGTCAGGCCTGTTGGGCTACAAATCTTCCAAGACGAGGAGAGCTTCATTTGGCTGTCCAAGAAAATGGCCTATTAGTAATGAGAAATGGCTGTACATTTTTAAACACATCAAACCGGCAATTAGTTTCAAATTTCTTTTTTTTTCATTTCGAGATTTTAAAATGCATTGATTTTTATGCGTGGACAATTTGTTGGATTTTATATTGATATACATTTATTTTTAAAATCAGTTTGAATGTGACTCGAAATTTCGGGATTAAAAACAGTTCTGACCACACCGAAATATGCAAAATTTTGTATAATTTTTTAACCATGGTCAGGATATGGGCTGTAATGCTAACAAAAAGAATATGGGCTCCAAAAAAATCTTAAGAATTAGCAAATTGGTTGTAAATTATTAGAAATAATGGCAGATGGGTTGTATGCTGTTTTCCACAGATTTGAGGCTTTCCTAAAAAAAGGCTGATGCACAATAAGTGACTGTTGGATGTCCATCCAATGGCCTTCGTGCTTCTTCAATCTCTGTTCTTCCTGCTCCAGCCGCTCAAACAAGCGCCGGCGGGACTGCCTGCTCCCTCCTCCCTACAACCGGCTGTACTATCGCGCAGGCCTCACCGCCCCACCGTACTCCCATCGCTGGCCAAGCCATCCCTCTACTCACCCACACCTGCTGTTATTCTCTGGCGACAGCAGATGAACCAGTAAACCCTCGTATAGTCATACTTCCCTCCGCGTCGGAAACAACTTCCGAGTCTTCCCTGGCTCCGTGTCATTCCCTTCCTAGGCCTCGCCGTCGTCCACCGCCCTTGTGCTCTTGGCGCGGCCTGGTCAACATGGTCAATGAACGACATGCATCTCAAGTGGACTGTACGTGGAGAGCCTGACAGCTGGGTCCACGGCCGCACGCAAGGAAGTGCCTCCTTATTACGGGCAAAATAATTATTCCTCCAACTGACTGCAGGGACCCATCGGACGGGCCACCGTATTTCGTGAAAACAACGTTTCCCCCCTGACTGCTAGGACCCACCAACTACATCTTCGCACGCAAGGAAGTGCCTCCTTATTACGCACAAAAAATGAATACTTCCACTACTAGCTGCGACCCAGTATAGTGGGAGGCCGACTTCTGGGCCTACTAAGTTGACGGGGACGGAGGGCTTTGTCAACTTAGTCAATATATGCACGATTCTAGCTCCAGTGACCGTACGATGTCCATCCAACGGCCGTAGTGCTTCTTCAACCTCTGACCTTCTTGCTCCAGCCGCCCAAACCAGTGCCGGTCGTGCCTCGTGCTCCTGCCTCCCGTGGCCGGTTGCGATGCCTCGGAGGCCTCACCACCCCCTACTACTCCCACCGATGGCCAGGCCATCCCTCTACTCACCCACACCCCCTGTTATTCTGCGGCGACGACATCCTCACACCGCAGCGAACTAGTGAACCCTCATACTCCTCTACGCATGGGCATCCACTGCCATGTCTTCCCTGACTCCACGTCGTCCCCTTCCTAGGCCTCGCCGTTG
Source organism: Triticum urartu (assembly GCF_003073215.2). Taxonomy (NCBI): domain Eukaryota; kingdom Viridiplantae; phylum Streptophyta; class Magnoliopsida; order Poales; family Poaceae; genus Triticum; species Triticum urartu. Next base: position 299,270,870 of record NC_053025.1, read on the forward strand.
TCCACCGGCCTGGTGCTCTCGGCGCGGCGTGGTCAACGTGGTCAAGGAACGACTTACATCATAAGAGTAATATACATGGAGAGGCTGACAGCTGGGTCCACGGCGGCCGCAAGGAAGTGCCTCCTTATTACGCGCAAAATAATTATTCCTCCACCTGACAGCAGGGAACCATCGGACGGGGCACCGTATTTCATGAAAAAAAACGTTTCCCCCTGACTTCTAGGACCCACCAGCTACATCTTCGCACGCAAGGAAGTGCCTCCTTATTACGCACAAAAAAATGAATACTCCCCCTGCTAGCTGGGACCCAGTATAGTGGGAGGCTGACTTCTGGGCCTACTAAGTTGACGGGGATGGAGGGCTTTGTCAACTTAGTCAATATATGCACGATTGTAGCTCCAGTGACCATACGATGTCCATCCAACAGCCGTAGTGCTTCTTCAACATCTGGTCTTCTTGCTCTAGATGCCCAAACCAGCGCCGGTCGTGCCTCGTGCTCCTGCCTGCCGTGGCCAGCTGCGATGCGGCGGAGGCCTCACCGCCCCCTACTACTCCGACCGCTGGCCAGGCCATCCCTCTACTCACCCACACCCTTGTTATTCTGCAGTGACGGGAGCCTACACCACAGCGAACCAGTGAACCCTCATATTCTTCTATGCGTGGGCATCCACTTCCGCATCTTCCCTGGCTCCGCGTAGTCCCCTTCCTAGTCCTGGCTATCGTCCACCGCCCTGGTGCTCTCGGTGTGGCATGGTCAACGTGGTCAAGGAACGGCTTCTATCGGACGTGGACTGCACGTGGAGAGGCTGACAGCTGGGTCCACAGTCACAGCAAGGAAGTGCCTCCTTATTACGCGGAATAATGATTCCTCCACCTGACAGCAGGGACCCACTGGGCGGGCAACCGTATTTCGCAAAAAACATTTCCCCCCTCACTGCTGGGACCTACCAGCGACATCTTCGCACGCAAGGAAGTGCGTCCAGGCAAAAAAATGATTCCCCCCCTAACTGCTGGGACCCACCAGCTACATCTTCACACACAAGGAAGTGCCTGACAGTCGGGACCCACCTGGTTGAAGCGTACGTAGCATTGTCATTCTGGTCGCGAATGTGTACGTACATACTGGTCCATGTAGATGCGCGCACGTGTCGTATTAGAGGCGTGCACGTAGCATGTAAACGTACGTACAGCGGCTAGTGTGCAAGAAAGAAAATACGGCCACGTACGTACATACGGGCAGGGTCTCAAATGCCTACTCGCGCATACGTATGGCCAGGGCTCATGTACATGGCTGGGTCAGAACGGAGAAACAGCATCGTCGTCGTGTTCATGGGGAGCCAACCGACTGGTGGGAACAGAATGCGTTGTCGTGTTCATCGGGAGGGCTTGGATGGAACAACCGATGGAAACGAGACCTGACGTACCGCATAACGGAGGAAACGGCCTTGTGTTCGACCGGCCATGGTCGAAATGGGATCCTGTTCATCGGGAGTTGTCTGGAGTACCGCAAAACGGAGGAGACGAACCTCCTATGGTCGAAACAGGGGTCCTGTTCATCGGGAGGGTGTGGCGTACCGCAAAACGGAGGAAACGGACTTGTGTTGGAGCGCTACGGTAGAAACGGGGGTCCTGTTCATCGGGAGGGGTGTGGCGTACCGCAAAACGGGACTCCACGAGATACTGTTCATCTCCGTCGTCAACCTCCTCCAGCCTCCACGGGCTACTGTTCATCCACCGTCGACCTCCTCCAGCCTCCACCTACGACTGTTCATCCACGAGCTCCTATTCATCCAGCCTCCACCGCGCACTACTCCATCGGCTACTGTTCAACCAGCCCTCTCCACACGGGCTCCTGTTCAACCACCCCTCCACGGGCTACTGTTCATGCAGCCCTCCACCGTCCACTGTTCATCCAGCCCTCCACAGGGTGGTCCTGTTCATCTAGCCCTCCACGGGGTCCTGTTCATCCAGCCCCAACCGGCTCGATCGATCGGGGTCCTGTTCATCCAGAGGCAACACCACGGGGTCCTGTTCATCCACCCCCACCGGGAACTGTTCATCCAAACCCCCCAGCAACGCTCACTATTCATGCAGACGCATCATCGATCAGCTTTAGTTAGCAGGAGTAGCGAAGGAATCGCTCGATTGGGTTCAGTTAACAGCCATCGATCGATCGCCCGGGTTCAGTAACACGTAGCCTGCAGTGCAATCGCTCGGATTCAGTAGGCGAACGCCTTGCTCGGGTTCAGTTAGAGCCCAACACCTCGCACCCACGCACGTGCGTGTATGAGAGAAACGCGCATTGCTCAGCCCCGACCACCCACCGTAACCGGGAACACCCCGATATTTTCCTCGCCCTCGCTTCTACCATGGTTTTTTCCGTCATGGATGGCCCAAAGAATGTCATGAAGCTGCGTCTCCGGCCCGCCCAGGACGAAAAGCCCATTTCTTGTCATGATTTTTTGTCATAGAAGTTGGAGCCCACCACATCTATGGTCATAACGGGTTTTGTCACATTTATCATCATAGAAGTGTCATAAGTATGACAGAAAAAAATTTCGTTCGGCCCAAAATCTCACGGATGTGTCTTTTTTTTGTAGTGCTCCAAATGAGGTCAATCCAACGCCCACGTCTTTGTATCATCGAGCCCGAACTTTTGGTACTATTTTCACTATGGTTTGACATACTGGAAATGACAATTTTACCCTTGCCCCTAATCAGCCCCCTCCGAGAGAGTACCCTTTCCGGCGATTCTTTCCGCAGTCGTTGCGCACTTCTCCCGGGAGCCTTTTTCATCGCCAGGCAAGCCACAACCACCATTTTCATGATAGCCATGCAGAAGCATTGGTTTTCAACTTGAATCTTTAATAACTACTTGAGTGATGTGCTGTTGCTGTCGTTATTTCGGTTATGCTTACGGATCGGTGTTTACCGTCATGATATGTTTTCTTGCACTCTATTATTATGATCTTCGTGCTAGTATTACTTTAATATTGGCAACGTTTGGTAGTAGTACATGTTGGTGATGGTCTTTGGTGCATGACTATCGTCTATTCCAAGTACCGTTTTTATGCACGTTCCTTTGCATCTAGTTGACGAAATACTTGCATGGTAGTTTTATCGTTATGTTATTGTATGGTATTTATTGTTGATGATAGTGGTCATGCTATGTTATGGGTAGTGTTCTAGTTGTGATATCCATGCTCGTCAGTATGCCATGCTCATCGGGATAATTGGTTAAATGTTGTTGTTATGCTCGTTGATTGGGATGCACCCCCATGCTTATGTTAATATCATGTTCATGCATTGTAGTTGCATCATGTTATTTTTATCATGGCTCAGCATATTGTATTCAAGTTTAACTAGATTAAATTGAACTTGAACATTTGTTGGTTGAGTCATGGTGCCACCATATTGAGCTGACCAGTACAACCACGCTTACCTCATGGGTGGGGGGGGGGTCCTAACTGGGTCTATTGCCATGCCTCTCACCGGTGCCTCCCGCGACGGAAGGTTATGCGCGGGCGCTACCTTGGCCAGGTAGGACGGCATAAACCTTTTGTACCCATTGTTTTGTAAGGATCCTTGTCCCCGTTTGGGACCGTTTTGCCACGATGGTGGCCGTTGCTACCTTTGGTAGGCACGAGGCCACCCAGGACATAGCCCAATGGGGAGTTGGTCGGAGTGGCCGGGAGAGTGTCATGGCAGTAGGACGGTTTTGTCCGAACGCCATTGGTCCACCCGAATGGATGTGCGAAGCCATGGGTTTCGTGGTGTGGGTATAGTGTGCTAACCTCTGCACAGAGAGAGAGAGAGAGAGAGAGAGAGAGTGTGTGTGTGTGTGTGTGTGTGTGTGTTTGTGTGTTAAATCTATCAATAGCCGCGCCCACGGATATGGGCCCAGTTCGTGTCGGTCCCACTATGGGTCAATAGTAATAATAATGATGTGCTTAGTAACAACCCTGGTTCGATGATGAAAGAAGTTGGTTCATATTTATGTGATCGAGAGAGGATCACTGTGGTATCGTGATTACCAACTTGTTTGATATTTGTGATGTTATGCGAAAGTCAAGGGTAAAGGTCAAGCTCCTTGTGGTCATAAATGATTACTACGGTATTGTTAATACCAAGCTTGATTGGATCCTTTGATGATCGAGTGATGTCTGTGATGGTAAGTGATGCATGTGATGGTTATGATGTAACCTGAGCAGAGTAAGTTGGTGCATGATAGTTTTATCATGTTGCATGCTAGTCTCATCATGTTCATATGTTTATGCCATGATGGTATTGTTGTTGCTGTATCATGTTGTACATGCCATGTTGTTCTGATAGCATCTTTTTCATCATTGCTTAATAATCTGTAATTGTCATGCTATTGTTTGTCTTGATTGCTTTGGTTGCTGTGAGCTTGCAAGCACATTCAATGTACTGACCTGGTGTGTCATGCCAGTTTGCAGGTCATGCCGGATATGATTGCTTGTTTGCCATGGATTCCTTGTTTCCGAGCTAGGATAAGCGTTCTAGCCAGAGTCCCCGCGGAGTGGAGTTCACCACCACCGTCGTTGTTCCCCTGCCAGGAGTTATTCTGCTGCTTGCATGGAGCGGCCGTGGCAGGGGTAGTGTCGTCGTGCCAATCTAATCCCCTTGTACCCATATAGATTGTAATAAAGAGCTGAGTTGTTCTATGCTAAGAAGTGACGTATTCCAGAAGACTTCTCCTTGATCTCTGGGCTGGAATACGGGGCGTTCCGGTTTCTCTGAGCCGGGGTGCCACAGGGTTGGTATCAGAGCAGTCTGGCTGTAGGATGCGCTAGCCCACGCGAATGCTAGATTGCCGTAGTATAGAGCCCTGTTGGTTTGTTGCATTTGATTGCTGCATTTGTTTGTTGCATAGCATGCATATAGATTATTATCTTGTTGCTAACGGCTAATCTTGTGAGTGTAGGTGGCGTCGTTTTCGATCCACTGTCTGCACCCTCTTTGTTTGCATGCCTGCTCTTTGGTGTTCGGTGTTATCTCTGTCCCAGCAGAGTGATGCCCTAGTACCGAGTATTCCAGACACCATTTGCAGGAGTTATACTCAGGTATTGCGTCGATATCTTTTCCTCCACCCAAATCATTTTAGTGATAGACGTGTCTCTATCCTGAATCGTGCCCTCCATCTCATCCCTTTTGCAACCCTTACTGATCTTTGTCATCAGAAGAGGGCAATGCCAGCAAGCCTTGTTTTCCTCCCCAGTTTGCCTATCATCTCGTTCTTTGGACGTGTACAATTCCCTTTAGTACGCATGATGATGATGTGGTCGTGACCTCCGTGTCAGGCTGCATGATCGTCAAGTCTGTCCTCGCCTCTGTATCCATCCGGTTGCGACCGGTTCTCAGCCAGCGCGTGGTGTAGCCTCGGTTACGCCAACTCTTTCCGCACACAAATTCACTTTCATGCACACCACCACAGCATATTAGACCATAGTACCAGAGCTTCAACGACTATTGTGTGCTTAGGTTTGCATGCATATTATGGTGTGAGTAGCAGTAATATTTGCGAGTTGCTTTATATTATTAGTATGCTTGTGTGCTATTCTTTTCGTTGTTTCTTTTGTTTCTTTCTTTGGGCCTTCGGTGTTACAAAATTTCCCCTTATTAAAGTTGCTCGTCAACCGACACCGGACCCGAAGAATAGCAAGGAGTTCAAATGTTTGGATGCTCAGCTAAACAAAATGGAATTATCAGCAGACTATAGTGAAATTGGAAAATCTTGTCTGAATGCGAAAGAAATCCTGGATGGACTGTCAGTATCAACTTTGCATCAGTATGGAATTCTTCGCCGAATGCATTGAGATCTGGAGATATCTGATCGTGATACGGATAATCAGGTATGCCTTAGTGTGCACACTTCATAGCAGAAATGATCATGAAGATAAGCTATGTGCAATATTGACACTATATGGCAGTACATCTCAAGAAATAGATCTGCAACAGTTCAGTCAGAAAGCAAGTCTGCCTCGGGAATCAGGATTTCATATATAAGAGGTCTGCATACCACCAAGGTCTTGCAAGTCACTCAAAAGAAGATTTGATAGGCACATGAGGATTGTTAAAAGAAGGAAGCCAGGTATGCACCACACTGTGACAAAGGAATGAGCTCAGTACAAGTACCCGTGAACCTGGAAGATGATCCTGATGAGCCCTTGTCTTCTTTCTCTAGTAATGGCACTACGCCTGTGATCTGAGCCGTTTTTAGCTATCCAGGGTGGATGCGATTTTTATTTCTCCCTTCAACGACTGTCATGAGTTCTAAGCTTCTTTTCGGCCGTCTCATCCAGCTGTTGAGTTTCTTTATGTGACAGTAGCCCTATAGCTGCTTTTGGCTATTTTAGGGAGTTGCCACTTTCTTCTTATCGACCTGGTCTCATGTTCTGAGCTACTTTTCAGCCGTCCTGAGCCGTAGTTGAGTTATCGCAGTAATGTCCCACATCTGAGTTGTAAAGACCGTTCTGGTGTCTACTGATTTATTTGCCGATTTCTTGCAAGGGTTTGGATGATCATTTTCCTATGGTTAGAACTTGAGAGGTGATGAACCGGCAATTTGAATAATGCTACCGTGTCAGGAAATGAGGATAAGAGTATGCATGTCATAATATTGCACCCGGCAGAATCCATGGTCACATGAAGAAGCAATATGACCAAGCACTTTCAGCCAAGGATCCAGACAAGAAAAATAGTAATGGAGTAGCAAGACCAGTGATGCAGGTATGAAAATGGTTGCAAGACCCACATGGTGCAGATACCCGGACAGTCTGAGTTAGTATGAATCACCATGGATATTCACCTAAGATTTGTCAATATCAAATATCTAAATCTGTGAAGTCTGTCCTCGCCTCTATATCCATCCGGTTGCGACCGGTGCTCAGCCAGCGCGTGGTGTAGCCTTGGTTACGCCAACTCTTTCCTCACATAGACTCACTTTCATGCACACCGCCACAGCATATTAGACCATAGTACCAGAGCTTCAATGACTACTGTGTGATTAGGTGTGCATGCATATTATTGTGTGAGTAGCAGTAATATGTGCTGGTTGCTTTATATTATTAGTATGCTTGTGTGCTATTCTTTTCGTCGTTTCTTTTGTTTCTTTCTTTGGGCCTTCGGTGTTACAAATTTTCCCCTTATTAAAGTTGCTCGTCAACCGACACCGAACCCGAAGAATCAGCAAGGAGTTCAAATGTTTGGAAGCTTAGCTAAACAGAATGGAATTATCAGCAGACTATAGTGAAATTGGAATATCTTGTCTGAATGCGAAAGAAATCCTGGATGGACTATGAGTATCAACTTTGCATCAGTAT